>NC_048221.1:78317276-78333463 GCF_002007445.2 Ailuropoda melanoleuca | reverse complement strand
CCCTTTGTTGTGGGTTCATTTCTGGGTTTTTGGTTCTATTCTATTGATCTATGGTTTTGTTTTTATGCCAGTACCATACCGTTTTAATTACTGCTTAGTACTATAACTTGACATCTGGAATTGTGATACCTTCAGTTCTGTTTTTCTTTTTCAAGATTGGTTCAGTTATTTGAGTTTTTTGGTGGTTCTATACAAATTTTAGGATTGTTTGTTCTAGCTCTGTGAAAAATGCTGTTGGTATTTTGATAGAGACTGCATTAAATATGTACATTACTTTGAGCAGTATAGACATTTTAACAGTATTCTTCTGATCCATGAGCGTGGGAATGTCTTATTCCTTTGCATTGTGTTGAATTTCTTTCATCAGTGTTTTGTTTTCAGAGTACTGGTCTTTCACCTCTTTGCTTAAGTTTATTCCTAGATATTTAATTGTTTTTGCTGCATTTGTAAATGAGATTGTTTTCTTAATTTCACTTTCTGCTGCTTCATTATTAGTGTATAGGAATGCAACAGATTTCTCTTCATTGATTTTGTATTCTGTGACTACTGGATTCATTTATCAGTTCTAGTAGTTTTTTGGTGGAGTCTTTTGGGTTTTCTGTATGTAGTATCATGTCATCTGCAAATAGTGAGAGTTTTACTTATTCCTGACCAATTTGGATGCCTTTTATTTCTTTATGCTGTCTAAATGCTGTGGCTAGGACTTCAGTACTGTGTTGAATAAAAGTGGTGAGAGTGGACATCCCTGTCGTGTTCCTGACCTTAGGGGAAAAGCTCTATTTTTCCCCATTGAGTATGATGTTGGTTGTGAGTTTTTCACATAGGAACTTTATTATGTTGAGGTATATTCCCTCTAGACCTACTTTGCAAGGGTTTTTTTTTTTTTTAATCATGAATGGATGTACTTTGTTAAATGCTTTTTTTTGGCATCTATTGAAATGATCATACGGTTTTTATCCTTTCTCTTATTGATGTGATGTTGATTGTTTTGTGAATATTGAATCACCCTTGTATCCTGGAAATAAATCGTACTTGAGTGTGGTGTACGATTTTTTAAATGTATTGTTGGATAGGTTTGTTAATATTTTGTTGAGGATTTTTGCTCTATATTCATGAGAGATATTGGCTTGCAGTTCTCTTTTTTATGGTATCTTTATGTGGTTTTGGTATCAGGGTGATACTGGACTCAAAGAATGAATTTAGAAGTTTTCCTTCCTCTTGTAGTTTTTGGGATAGTTTGAGAAGAACAGGTATTAAGTCTTCTTTCAACATTTGGTAGAATTTGCCTGTGAAGCTGTCTGTTCCTGGACTTCTGTTTGTTGGGAGTTTTTTGATTACAGATTCAATNGTTTTTGGGATAGTTTGAGAAGAACAGGTATTAAGTCTTCTTTCAACATTTGTAGAATTTGCCTGTGAAGCTGTCTGTTCCTGGACTTCTGTTTGTTGGGAGTTTTTTGATTACAGATTCAATTTCATTGCTGGTAATTGGTCTGTTCATATTTTCTGTTTCTTTCTGCTTTAGGTTTGGTAGGTTATATGTTTCTAGGAATTTATCCACTTCTAAGTTGTCCAGTTTGTTGGCATATAATTTTTCATAATATTCTGATGAAACTGTTTTTCTATGGTGTTATTTCTCCTCTTTTATTAGTGATTTTGTTTATTTGCATCCTCCCTCTCTCCCTTTTTAACGAGTCTTGTTGAGGTTTTTCAGTTTTGTTGATCTTTTCAAAGAACCAACTCTTGGTTTCATTGATCTGTTCTACTCTTGTTGTGTTTTCATTTTGTTTTGTTTTTTAGTTTCTTTATCATTTATTTCTGCTCTAATCTTTATTATTTTCTTCCTTCTGCTGGTTTTGGGGTTTATTTGTGCTTCTTTTCCTAGCTCCTATAGGTGTCTGGTTAGGTTTTTTGAGATTTTTCTTGCTTCTTGAGGTAGGCCTGTATCGCTATAAACTTTGCTGTTAGAATGGCTTTTGCTGCATCCCAAAGATATTGGAACATTGTGTTTCCATTTTCCTCTGTCTCCAGTTATTTTTGGACTTCCTCTTTGATTTCTTGGTTGACCCAGTCGTTGTTTGGTAGCATGTTATTTAACATGTATTTGTATACTTTCCAGAGTTTTTCTTGTGGTTAATTTCTAATTTCATAGTGTCGTGGTCAGAGATGTATGGTATGACTTCAGTCCTCTTGAATTTATTGAGAGTTGTTTTGTGGACTAATATATGATCTATTCTGGAGAATGTTCCATGTGCATTGGAAAAGAATGTGTATTCTGCTGTTTTAGGATGGAATGTTCTGAATATACCTGTTAGATCCATCCGGTCCAAGATGCCATTCAAAGCCACTGTTTCTTTGTTGATTTTCTGCGTGAATGATCTATTTGTTGATGTAAATGGAGTGTTAAAGTCTTCTACTATTACCTAATTACTATTGATTACTTCCTTTATGTTCATTAGCTGCTTTCTGTATTTGTAATGCTCCCATATTGGGTGCATAAATATTTTCAATTGTTATATCTTCTTGTTGGATTCTTCTTTTCTTTTCTTTTCTTTCTTTTTTTTTTTTAAAGATTTTATTTATTTGAGAGTGAACATGAGAGAGAGCTGGAGAGAGAGAGAGCATGAGCAGAGGGAGAGAGAGAAGCAGACTCCCCACTGAGCAGGGAGCCTGATGCAGGACTCCATCCCAGGACCCTGGGATCATGACCTCGGCCAAAGACAGATGCTTAACCCACTGAGCCACCCAGGCACCCGGATTGTTCTCTTGATGATGATATTGTGTCCTTCTTTCTCTCTTATTACAGTCCGTGTTTTAAAATCTCTTTTGTCTTATAAAAGTATTGCTACCCTGGCTTTCTTTTCACTTTCATTTGCATGATANAGAGGGAGAGAGAGAAGCAGACTCCCCACTGAGCAGGGAGCCTGATGCAGGACTCCATCCCAGGACCCTGGGATCATGACCTCGGCCAAAGACAGATGCTTAACCCACTGAGCCACCCAGGCACCCGGATTGTTCTCTTGATGATGATATTGTGTCCTTCTTTCTCTCTTATTACAGTCCGTGTTTTAAAATCTCTTTTGTCTTATAAAAGTATTGCTACCCTGGCTTTCTTTTCACTTTCATTTGCATGATAAATGGTTTTCTATCCCTTCAATTTCAATCTGTATGTGTCTTTGGGTCTGAAGTGAGTCTCTTGTAAGAAGCATATAGATAGATGGGTTTTGCTTTTTTATTCATTCCATTACCCTATTTTGATTGGAGTATTTAGTTCATTTACATTCAAAGTGATTATTGACATAATACTAATTACCATTTTGTTAATTGTTTTAGGTGGTTTTTGTAGTTCTTCTCTGTTCCTTTCTTTTCTTGCTCTCTTTTCTCATGGATTGATGGTTTTCTTTAGTGATATACTTGGATTTCTTTCTTTTTATTTATTATTATTTTTTAATATCTAGTACCAATTTTGATTTGTGGTTACCATTAAGTTTGAATATAACATCTTGGGCATGTAGCAGTCTGCAGTAAGTTGATGGTCACTTAAGTTTGAACCCATTCTAAAAGCACTGAATTTTTATTCCTCTCTACCCTATGTTTTAGGTGTATGATGTCATCATTCTTTATATCTTTTTTTTTTTTTTTGGTGAATCCCTTGACTGATTTTTATAGATATACTTAATTTTAGTGCCTTTGTGCTTCCTACTGTTACTACTGCTTATGGTCTTTCCACTCAGATTCCCCTTTAATATTTCTTGTATGGCCGGTTTATTGGTGAATTCCTTTAACTTTTCTTTGTCTGGGAAACTGTTTATCTCTCCACCTACCCTGAATGATAGTCTTGGTGGATAGAGTATTCTTGGTTGCAGGTTTTCTCTTTTAGCACTTTGAATATGTCATGCTACTCTGTTCTGGCCTGTAAAATGTCTCCTGATAAATCAGCCAATAGCCTTAAGGGGTTTCCCTTGTATGTAAATGTTTTCTTTTTCTTGTTTTTTAAAATTGTCTTTTCATCACTATGTTTTGCCATTTTAATTACTGTGTGTCCTGGTATGGACCTCCTTGGGTTGATTTTGTTGGGAGGTCTCTGTGCCTCCTAGATCTGGATGTCTGTTTCCTTCCCCAGATTTGAGAATTTTTCAGCTCTTCTTCAAATAAAATTTCTGCCCTCTTCTCTCTGTTTTTAACCTTCTGGGATCTTTATAATGTAAATGTTACTAGGATTGATGGTATTGCTGATTTCCCTTAGTCTGTTTTCATTTTTTAATATATATTTTTTTCTCTGTCCTATTCAGCTTAATTGCTTTCCATTACTCTGTCCTCCAGGTCACTGATCTGTTCTTCAGCTTCCTCTAGTCTACTATTTATTCCATCTAGTGTATTTTTAATTTGAATTATTGATTTCTTCATCTCTAATTCTTTTTTAATGTTTTCTGTTTCTCTGTTGAGGGTCTCACTGTGGTCCTCCATTCTTAAGGCCAGTGAGCATCATTATGACCATTAATTTAAATTGCCTATCAGGCATATTACCTATCTCCATTTCATTTAGCTCTCTTGCTGTGATTTTGTCCTGTTGTTTCATTTGGAACATATTCCTCTGTCTCCTCATTTTGTCTTACTCTCTGTCTGTTTCTATGTGTGAGGAAAGTCAGCTATATCTCCCGCTCTTGAAAATAGGTCTTAGGAAGAGGAGGTCTTCTAGTGCCCTGCAGCGCAGTGTCTCCTGTTCACCAGAACCTGGTGCTTCAGGGGTGTCTTCTCCATGTGTTGTATGTGCCCTGCTGCTTTGGTTGAGTGATATTTTCCTTCAGTCCATTTGTCTGCAGTGGCTCTCTTGACCTGTTATGGGCAGGTTTTGATCCCTGTGTTGTTAGTGAGGCAGACTGGGGCTGACCTAGGCTTGAGTTGAGTCAGACCAGATGTTTGCCAGAGCTGTGGTAGCACTGGACTGTAGGGTTCTTTCCCTGTATTTTCCCCTGAGAAGCTTTCATTGGTGGGCAGGACCTGCAGTCGGACAAGATGTCTGCCCCCAGGCCACTCCTGTGGCTGAAGTTGGACTGGTGTGTGTGGTTATCTTCCCCTTTCCTCTGGGCAAGAGTCACTTTGGAGTGGTGCTGGTCCCTATGAAGACGGCTTACCCACTGCCAGGTTTGTGGCACCAATTTGGATGGACTCTGGCGAGGGCATTTTGGAGGGGGTGGGTCTGCAGGAGAAAGTAGGGGCAGGGTGTGGTACCAGCAAGGTCTGTGCTGGTCCACTGTGGGAGGGGAACTGCACCTACGTGTAAGAACTCCTGCAGTGGCCAGGTGGGTTGGAGGAGATGAATCTGCAGAAGTGCATGGGGGTGGGGCGTCACCATTAGCAAGCTAGATGGAGAGAGTTAACACTGTGCTTGTTCCCACAAATGTCCCTGTCATCTAGGCTGGGAGGCTGGGGTGGGAAATGGCTCCCGCCAGCTCTTTTGTTCTTGGAGAAGTCTCCCAAAGATCCCTGCCCTCCAGCACGTGCTCTCAGATTAGTAAATATCCTTCCTGTGTACCTCAGATGTTTTCAAACTGCTGCTTCTGTGCTGTATCCAAGACGGTCTGTTTGTTGTGCTATCCTTTGAGGGTTGGGACTCAGTTTCCTCTTTCCCTCTGGCTCTCCCAGGGCAGAGCCTGCTGATCTTTAGAGTTCTAGATGCTAAGCCCCACTGATTATAAGAACTTATGAAGCTAGGCCCCTCTGGTTTTGAAAGCCAAGTGTTACAGTGATACATCTTTCCAGTGCCGATTCCCATTGCCTGGGGTACCTGGTCTGGGGTTTGGCTCCTCTCCCCTCTTCATTCTCCCAGCAACTGTCTTACAGTCCCTTTGGTCATTTGGCTCCTGACAGTGTCTCTGCCCTTCCCACCTCTTCCATGTGGCTTCTCTACATTTAGCTGTGAAGAGTCTTTTCTGCCAGTCTCTGGGTTGTTTTCTGGGTTATTTATATGGATGTGGGTATTACCTAGTTGTATCTGTGGGACAAGGTGAGCCCAGGGTCCTCCTACTCAGCCATCTTCCTGAGAAGTCCAAAAATTTGACATGTAAGCACTGTCTAAGCAAGGATAGAGTGCTCAGAAATCAAGAAGGAGAAAGGGAACACAATTTTAGATGGCAGAGAACTTGAGCAGCATGTAATAAATATAAGAGGAATCCAGTTCATATCAAAAAGAATACTGGTTAGATTTTAGTCACAATCAGTGAGAAGGATTTGGAGATTAGTTTCAGGACCAAGTGTTTACATCGAATGGTTCATGAATAAACCTATACAGCAAAATATTTGATCTAGAGAAGGTTGCAAAAATCTGACACAAAATGGTGTCTATATGACAATATCTACTCTGCTATCTTCCAAATTCACTGCTCCCCCCTCACCCAGGGTGGTCTATTAGTCATTTGCAATAAGAGGGAATTTGTATCTTTATTTGCTTTATGAAGCCCTTGGTTGTAGATACCATGGTTGGGTAGGCATGCTTAATTATTAAGGTCAAAATACTGATGCTTAGAATGTGCAAAACCATTGGAGCAAGACTTTTTACAGAATACCACATTTGTTTATATGTTTTATAAATAAGTAATATTTTATTCTTTTATATCCCCAAGGATTAAAGTGTAGACACTCCAAATAAAATCAGCTTATTTTAGATATAGAATTATGAAGCAACTCATAGAGATAGAGGACTAAATTTGAACACAAAGGATATAAAGGCAGTTCCTAAAAATGTCATAAATAACATAAGCTTGTAATGAGCCCTGTAATGTTTCTTCATGATCACTAACTTATCCAGCCCTGTAAACCTGTGGTTAGAATCTGAGGTCAGAAAGTAACAGGGTAAATGATTCAAACCTACTTTCTGAGCACATTCTGAGCACATTGTATTTACTTACAAAGAAATAACTTGGGCATCAAACAGTTACAGGGTTGAACAAAACTGGGGCAAGATGAGCACTTGAACAGTTGACTATACATAAGAATGCGGAATAATATTTTATGATGTATTAGTTTCCTAGAGCTGCTGTAACAAATTACTGCCAACTGGTGGCTCAAAATAATGGAACTTTATTCCTCCATGATTCTGGAGCTCAACTGTCTGAAATCAAAGTGTTGACAGGGACATGCTCCATCTGAAGGCTCTTCCCATCCTGCTTCCTAGCATTTGGCAGCTCCAGGTAATCCTTGCCATTCTTTGACCTGTAGTTCCACTTTCTGCCTCTGTTGTCACATTGCTTCCTTCCCTGTGTTTGTGTGATTCCAAATATTTCTTTACAAGGACATCAGTCATTAGATGTAGGCTTCACTGAAATCCAATAAGACTTCATCTTAACTTGATTACACACGCAAAGACCCTCTTTCCAAATAATGTCACATTCACTATAGTTAGGTCTTAAATGTATCTTTGGAAGATATAATTCAGCTGACTACAGATGTATATCTGAGTGAAGTGATAAGAAGACAATCTCTTCAGTTGACAAGATGTTATCAATAGATGAGCAGCAAACTAAAGTTTATCACTGCTCACTCTTTCTGAATGGATAACTAGAATGGTAAGTTTATCACTGCTCACTCTTTCTGAATGGATAACTAGAATGGTAAGTTTTGAAGCAAGGAAAGAGGCTGCAGACCAGATAAGGAAGAATAGATAAAATGACGATGTGAGGACATATTCTTCCTTGCTTTCAAATAACTATTGAAAATTATAACCTGGTGCAGATATATACAAAACAGTAAACCTAGGGTCAATGAACAAAGAAAGAAAAAAAAATCAAATCATCATGCAGTGTATACTAATCAGGAATGGGATGAGTATATAAAAACCCTTGAAATTATCAGGATAAAAATACTCTTCCTTTTAAAAGAAGAAATTGATTAGGACACAGAGATATTCGAGCAAGAAAGCAGACTATAAATAAGAAATAATATTCTTACCATATAAACAATCTGAGCTGACATGTTTGCAAAGTACATGACATTTAGACCTATGGGTACAAGAAAATAGACCCATTTCATAGTAGCCTCGGTAGGCTGAAATGCTATCACTATTTGACCCAGTAAAGAATGCAGGAATGTTTTTGAAAGGGTTGCAAATTTCTTACATAGTATAGCAAGTGGTTTCATGCTCTATCCTAATGAACAATACATTAGTAAATTATAAGGGAGATTATTTCAGAGCTACCCATTAATCCATTAATCTATTGCTCTATTAAAATTTTATTCTCTAGGGGCTCCTGGGTGGTGCAGTCATTTAAGCATCTGCCTTTGGCTCAGGGCGTGATCCCAGCGTTCTGGGATCGAGCCCCACGTCAGGCTCCTCCACTAGGAGCCTGCTTCTTCCTCTCCCACTCCCCCTGCTTGTGTTCCCTCTCTCGCTGGCTGTCTCTGTCAAATAAATAAATAAAAAAATCTTTAAAAAAATTTTACTCTTTATAGTCCTGGTCCACCTGAAGCTGGTATTTTGGAGTACCAACATGTATAATGGCAGACAGTTTTGTAAAACACCATCTAAATTTTACTCTTTATAGTCTTGGTCCACCTGAAGCTGGTATTTTGGAGTACCAACATGTATAATGGCAGACAGTTTTGTAAAACACCATCTATATACACTCCATATTCACAGAATAATGGACTCTGTTGATAGAGTTGATATTGTATTAGTACAATGAATTGTTAAGAGTTTAAAGATTTCATGGGTAGGTGTCAGATTGGTAGCTCCACCACCAAAGGGGTTAATTCAGTTGCTGTGATGGTTACATTTTATGTGCCAAATTGACTAGTCTGTGGTGCCCAGTTATATGGTATGCCACTAGTCTCAATGTTGTGAAAGTATTTTGTGGATGTGATTAACATCTATTTTCAGTTGACTTAAAGTAAGGGAGACTACCTTCCATAATGTGAGTGGGCTTTATCCAATCTGTTGAAAACCCTAAGAGCAAAAACTGAGGTTTCCAAGCAGAGAAGAAATTCTGCCTCAAGACTGTAACAAAGAGATCCTGCCTGTGTTTCCAGCCTGCCGGCCTGCCCTTTAGAGTTTAAAGTTGCCAAATATATCCTATTGGTTGTATTTCTCTGGAGAATCCTGACTGATACAGTTACTTTAGACTGCATTTGGGCATTTTCAGCTTTGAGGTTTGGAGATCATTCTAAATTTATGGTAGTGCTGAAATATTGCAACAGCTACCCTGACCCCCGTATCCATTGCAGGACAGTGTATGGTGTGCTGAGATGCAGGCAGGAACTTACTTTCCTAAGTAGCACCAGAATCTTGAAGGCCACTATTAGTCCTATCCTCTTGGCTCAACGGTCTTCTCTAAAGTGAAGCTGAGTAGGCTTCTTCATCTTTAAGAGGTTCTTTAACTTAGGGCTTCAAAATGACAGCAAAAAATTGAGAATGACAACCCATACTCTGGAATAGGATTAGATATAAAATAAACAAAGAATACATATTATTCATATATAATATAAACATCACATGTATCATACATTACAAAAATGATACTTTGTGGTTCAAATGTCTACCTTCCAAGCATGTAGTGCAAAGAACTGATGAAGCCCCACCAGGTGGGAATTGTCTCAGTTATCGTCTTACCCAGCCCATCACTTGCATTGTCCTGGTTCTGTATATGGGCTGATCAGTCCTTGGTTTTCACGACCTTCTATAGCATTCATTGTCTGCATTGGCTGTGTCTCTTCCTTATTCATTAAGGTTCTTAATTTAAATGCAGATAATTCTCAAAGTATCTGGCTGTATTTTCTTAATTTACATCAGCTATAATCTTGTTTCTCTCTTGATATCCTTGCTTGGCCTTTATTTACTCAGAAATATTTCCTGAATGCCAATGCTCTGTACTGTGTGAGATAGCAGATGAATAGGATAGATGAAGTCCTTGCACTTGTCGCATTCGCAATTCTCGCATAAATAAAGGACTTTGCTGCAATGAAGTCATGTTGGCCTTCTTTAACATGTTGCCTTCTAAATGCCTACAGATCACTTGAAAAGATTTCTGTATGCATTGTGCCTCTTCCCTGCTTTGTTTAGGATGGAGAAAGAGTGTTCCCTTCCTAAGATAGTTTCTGTGAGACATTAATAAGATTCCTTTTGTTGTTTTGGGATAGGTGGTAGCTTATAGTTTAAATATTTCATACCTGCCTGTGTAGAATTCCTCTCTTTTTAGAAAGTGGACTGTTTAGAAACCTTATAAACCCTGAATTAAAAGGAAGATAGCTTCTTAAAATACAGTGTCTTAGGTTGTCAATTATATTTTGGCATTTTTCCTCTGTGCAGAAATCCAAATCACCAGGTGAGAAAGAGTAGAGTAGTTCACTGAAATTCTATCCTATAGGGGAAAATAAAATTTCATGTGTAATTACTAGAATATTAAAATTTGCTCTAAAGAAAGGAATACTGAATTAAAATTCAACTTCTTTTAAGGCAAAATTAGAGAAACTGAAGATAAAATGGAGATGTGCCTTCAAAAGGGTTCTGTCAGTTTTTAGTTATATTCTTCCAAATTGGTGATGTAAGTATTTAAAAATAATAATAGTCTCATGGTTTATTATTCTCTGGGGATACCCTGAGTGTTAGTTATCCTTTAATTGATTAGATGGTGCTGGAAGTGAAAGGCGCTGAGAGTGAAAATCTAAGAGTTGCTGAATTTTCCCTGAGGTTTCCAAGCTGTGCTTAGCACAATGGTTTTAATCACTTATTCTCTTTTCTTTCCACCTTACTGCCAACGTCTACTTTGTGTTTGTACACATTTTTGTTTCTCTAGAGAAACTCTGTTTCCAAACAGTATCCTATTTTTATATCTCTGAACTTCTTGTAAAGCCTTTTCTCTCTGTTTTCAGTATGCGTAATTTCCTTTTTCTTTTCTCACTGCTAAATGTCTTGGTTGAAATTTTTATATTCATTGTATCAGTTTTTCACTGTTGATGAATTTATAGCTCTCAGAAACAGGGATTCAATCTCTGGAGCTCTACAGAACAACAGTTGATTCCTCCATTGCCTCAAAGCAAATTTCATCTTTCTCTCCGTCGTCCTGTGTTAGTTATCTATTGCTGCATGGCAAATTATCACAAATTTAGTGGCTTGAAACAACACACATTTATTAGCTCACCATTTTTGTGTGCCAGGAATTTGGGCACTGTGTAGCTGGGTTTCTGGTTTTTGGGTGTCTCACAGGCTGCAATGAAATAACGGGTCAGGGCTGGGATCTCATTTGAAGGTTCAGTGTGGGAAGGATTTGCGCCTGAGATTATACGATTATTGGCAGGATTCAGCTTCTTGATGTGGTCGAACCAAGGACCTTACTCCTTTGCCTGGCTATTGACCAGAGGCCATTTTCAGTTCCTTGCCATGTGGACATCTCCACGGGGTAGTGTGAAGCATGGCAGCTTACTTCATCAGAGCCAGCAAGGGAGAGCGTCAGCTAGCAAATTAGAATTTATAATCTCTTATAATCACAATCTCTTATAATCTGATCTTGGAAGTGCTACTTCATCACCTTTGCTGTATTGACTCAAAGTCACTTGTTAGGTCAACCCACACTCAAGGAAAGCATGAATCCCAGGAGGTGGAGAAAACTGGAGGCTGACAGGATCTGCCACAAGGATCATTTCTTGAATATCTTTTATTTGAGAGTGATGCCCTCATTTTCAAAGTTGCTCTGGATCGAAACCTGAGAGTTAATTTTGATCATGTTGATTCTGGTTTCTCTGTCCATTTTTCATCTGTTCCTGTACCTGTGTCCGAGTGGAAATAATAGAAAACCAAGTTACAGCCCTAGCAATTCTACCAATCTTTGGGTCGTTTAAGTTGTCTGGGTTACAGTTTCCTCATACATAAAATGAGGTCTGGTATTAAGCGATCCTCACAATTCTTTTTAGTTTTGACATTTTTTTTTTAATCTCAAGTATGCCGAGTTTTCCTATGTGAGTCTGTTTCTTCTCTTTCTCCACTCCAATCAAACCAGAGCACCATTTTCATTTTGCTATTTGCTAACTCAGGATTCTATAGTAACTTCCAGCTGTCCACAAGATAAAAGCCAAATAATACCTTGTCTGCTGTCAAAGGCTCTCGCCGGTTTGACCCAACCAAACTCTATCCCCAAATTCGTCTTGTATTCTACTACTATAGGGGCTCTCCAGCTATGGGTAGAGTAAGCTACCCATTCATCACACCTCACTTTTCTTCTCTGTTTTGTTCGCACTGTCCTCCTTATTTGGTTGTGTTCCATACTTTTCCTTTGCTTCTGTAATTACCACCTATTCCTCAGAGCCAGATGAACTGTCATTTTTTTTTAAGAGGGGGGAGAGGGGGGTTGAGGGGAAGAGAGAGAAGAGAGAGAATTTTAAGCAGACACCACACCCACTGTGGAGCCTGACGTGGGGCTCGATCTCACAGCCCTGAGATCATGACCTGAGCTGAAATCAAGAGTTGGATGCTTAACTGACTGAGCCACCCAGGCCCCCTGAACTGTCATCTTTATAACCTAGATATTAGTACATTGGTTTTGAATTCAGAAGCACTAGGGTTCAAATTCGGGCATTCGTCATATGAGTTTTGTTGCTTAAGCTTTGGGTCTCTTTGGGTCTCTTTAAACTATGGATATTCATACCTTGCTCATGGGTTATTGTGCAGTTTACATAAGATAACGTGTGTCAGGTGTTTATGACTCTCTGATATATAACAAGGGACACAAAAGACTATTAACCCTGACTTTTTCTAATCTGTGTTAATTTTTCTTGACATTGTAATACTATGGCATGGTGTTTGTTGGTTCCACTTCACACGTTTTTTTCCTGCCTTTCATGATTAACTGTTTTTTCCTCTGCATAAATTTTATTATGCCTAGTTTGTACATTTCTTAAGGCCTGTTTTATACTATGTTTCCCTCATTGTCTAGAACAGTGCTTTGCAGCACACTGATTTATTTCCTTCCTTTCTTTTCCCTGAATTTGTCATCCATGTTTATGCTGCTGTGACTGTGTACTTTCTGTCAGTTCTTCATTTCATTCTGAACCTATTAATTTTTTTTAAATTCTTTTTGGCTCAGCCCTGAGTATCTCAATTATTCATTCAACTGATATTTATTAAGAGTCTACAGTGTGCTAGGCACAGTGCCGTGCTCTGAGGGTACATGGATGTGCTAAAAGCAATATATTCTCTGACTCATGGAATATGCAGTCTAGTGTGGGAAAAATGGGCGTCTATCACGTGCTTTATGGAAATAGAACCACGTGGCTTCCTGAGAAAACTGACCTCAAATCCCAGAAAGTTATGTGATATAATGAGGAAGTCTAGTAGGGAAATTTGATAACTGAAGGAAGAAATAAAGGTCATCTGGATGAAGAGATGATGGAGAGGCATGGTGTGGGAGGGAATAGGATGATGAAACTCAAGGGCAGAGCTGGGCTCTGAAGTTAGGTGAATGAGCCTAGGGGTGGGCCAGGGCAGGAGTGGGGAGGTGCCATGTGAGAGTCACTTTTTATTTTTTAACACAAATCATCGTCTTGCTTTCATTCTGCTTTCTTTTATTAACATCTGAATAACTGACATGCTAAAATATTACCTGGAAAGAGTTGGAGAGTGTACTCAGGGGAGCAAGGACACGATCTGCTGTCTCTGGCTACGGTTAGGAACAACAGGAGCTAGAGGACCAGTGTAGCTGGACCTGAGAGAAGGGTGGAACCATGGGAGTAAATGTGCTTGGAGAGGCACAAGGGACCAGATCACACGGGGAATTAGACACCAGGCTAAGGAGATTTAGCCAGTGGGAAACTGCAGGGTAGTTTTAAGCTGGGGAGTTCTGGAATCAGAGCTGTATTTTGAAGTACATTTTTGGCCGTTACCAGGAGGCAGAGGACTTCCCTCAGTCACATTTGTGTCACTCCATTTTGTGTGAACAAGATGTTGTTATATAATTAATGTTTATTTTAACCTATCTTACACCTTACACTGTTGTATCATCCCCCACTCAACTATATGTTACATTAGTTAGAGTTTGATTTGCTATGAAGATCAGAGGTGTCTGAAAATAACAGCTTGAAACAAAGAGAGGTTTGTTTTTCTCTCACATAAAGGAATCTGGAGGTAGGCATTTCAGGATTAGTATGCAACCTGAACAGTGGTCAAGGAGCAGTGGTCTTCTTTCTTGCTGTTCTACCAGCTTAGTATACATTGCCTTATGGCCTAAGAGGACCACTTGAATGCCAGACATCACACTGGTTTCCAGTGAGCAAGAAGGAGAAGAGAATCATGAGGAACATGTCTTCTCCCTTTAAGGACACTTTCTGAAAGTTACACAAAATGTTTCCGTGTTCTGGAACCTAATTACATACCAACACTCAGAAAATGGATGCTGGTTATACAGTCAACTTTTTGTGGGGCCATGCGCTTAGCTGAAAGTGGAAGATGCCATTCCCATGAAAAAGAGAAACATGAATACTGGGGACAAATTTGGTCAAACTCCATTCCTTCCTAGAAAGGCAGCCCTGAATCCCATTAAATTATTAATTCCATTTCAAAGTCCAGGATCTCTGGAAGATAGACCTCTCCATCAGGTCTAGATATGACTCCTCTGTTCTGGTGATCAATAATAAACTAAGACACAAGTTGTCTGCCAGAAAGCTACCCCACATAAAATACTGGAGAAGGAACAGTCTATTTTCAATAAAAAGCTGACTCAGAAATGGGGAGACTGGGAAACATCTAGCAGTCACTGGACCCTAGAAATTCTAAATTCCCTACAGCAGGGATAGTTCCTTGATTAGCCACCTGGATACCTAGTTCTTTGGGAGGAACTCCCTTAGCCATTATCCTCTCTGGTTCTGGCTTTTCTTCTGGAAAGTTTTTTCATTTGTTTTCTTCCAAGGATACCTCTAAGGGCAATGGATAGTAAACCCTTCTTGAGGGCTTTGGAACTTTTGCCTATCAGTTAATGCTTCTGCTGTTTTGGGGGGCCCAGAAGTTGTATTTTGAAGGCCAGTTACAGATTTGTATTTTCCAAAGATGGCTGTAACAATATCTCACCAGTTCTTACTATGTGACCAGGCTATTTCCTCATCAAGAAGTAGAGTCTGTGTCCCCTCTACTTGAAACATGGACCTTTTTGACTGCCTCAGCCAATAGAGTATGGCAGAATGGCACCATCTGACTTCCAAGGCTAGGTCATAAAAGCTGATAGAGCTTCTACCTGACTCTAGGATGCTCGCTCATTGGAAACTATATTATGAGGAAGTCCATGCCACACGGAGAAGTCATGCATAGTGTTCTGGGTCACACACTTAGCTGAGGTCATAGCCAATTGCCAGCATCAATCATCAGACATGTGAATGAGGAAGCTGTTAAAATGACTCCAACACCAGTCATTGATTGTAATTGCATATAGACCCTAAGTGTGAACCACCTAATTGAGCACAGTCACCTCCCAGAACTGTGAAGGATAATGATGATGATGATGATGATGATGATGATGATGATGATAAAGGATTGTCATACTTTCATACTGCTGAGTTGGGAGTGGTTCATTATGCAGCAAAAGATAATGATACAAGGCTTTTGCAGGCTCGGCAGGAAGGTTTTGATGACACAATTCTCTAAAAACAAAACAAATGGGCTTTCACTTCACTTCTGGTCAGTTTCATGGATAAGTAACTGCAATCAAAATTCTTGAAAAAAAGTTTTTAAGATTGTAAAAACATAGTTTTAACCCTGTCATCTTTTATTTATTGGTTTCTTTGATCTTCCCATACTCTTTTTTCTCATGTTAATGGTGACTAGCCAGTGACTGTCTACATAATGCATTTGGGGGTGAAGGCAACACCCTTAATACCACCTTTGCGAGTATGTTCAGTCTTTGTGTGGTGGGCGTAAATGTAATCTCCTGCTGGAGCTTTTACATGTCAGCCGCCCCATCCCCAGCCTCACCCTGCTGCTGCAGAACGAGGTAGTGATGCTGTAAACTTTCTCAACCTAGAAATGTTCTGAATCATCAAATTGTAAATAAACCTGGATTTTAGGCGACAGGCAGCAGGTACCTCCCTTAGTATAGCTGAATTGCCTTCTATCTCTGCTTGCAGACTGGGTAGCTCTGGCCTGAGGTTCACTATTTCTTGGAGATTTTTGCTGAAAGTGGGAAGAAGCCAACAATCACCAACCAGCCTTCTTTTTTTTT
>NC_048221.1:78317037-78317176 GCF_002007445.2 Ailuropoda melanoleuca | reverse complement strand
TTTTTTTTTATTATGTTAGTCACCATACAGTACATCCCTGGTTACCAATGTAAAGTTCGATGATTCATTAGTTGCGTGTAACATCCAGGGCACCATGCAATACGTGCCCTCCTTACTACCCATCACCAGCCTATCCCAT
>NC_048221.1:78304806-78316956 GCF_002007445.2 Ailuropoda melanoleuca | reverse complement strand
TCTGATTACCCCCCTTTTCTTTATCCCTTTCTTCCCCTACCGATCCTCCTAGTTCTTATGTTCCATAGATGAGAGAAACCATATGATAATTGTCTTTCTCTGCTTGACTTACTTCACTTAGCATTATCTCCTCCAGTGTCATCCATGTTGCAGCAAATGTTGAGAACTCGTTCTTTCTGATAGCTGAGTGATATTCCATTCACCAACCAGCCTTCTGAATCTTTTCCATCATCTTCTCTAGAGCTACAGCCTTGTTGCTCATGTGGTTTGATTTGCAAGGTAAATAAACTTGAGCTGGATCAAGAATTTTGCCCGAAAGCTGTGCCATCACGTAAGAAGGGTCACTAGGCTTACTCTGCAATAACTAGATCCTTGTCACTAGATGCCTGTCACAGGCATTGTCACTACCTAGTTTTTTTTTTTTTTTTAAGTTTTATCATTTGCAGCACTCGCTTCCAGGTACATACATTCAGCATCACTTTGGATTAAGTCCTGCTATGGGTAATAGGTAAATCAAAGTAACACTGGCTTACAAGGTTGAAGTATATTTTTATCTAACATGGAATCCCCCAGAGGTAGGCAAACCAGTGTTGGTATGGTAGTTGTCTGGTTATCTAGATTCAGGTCTTTTTATCCTGTTGCTCCAACAGTTTTAACCTGTTGCCTCGTGATCTAAGATAGCTGCTTGAGCTGCAGTAATTGTGCTCACTTTGTAGCTAGTCATAAGGAGAAAGAGAGCGAAGAAGAGCATGCCTACTTCTTTTAAAGGTACGTATTAGAGGTTGCACACAAAGCTTCCATTTATACTCCATTTGCCAGTCATTAGTCACCTGACTACACTTAACTGGGGGCGGGGGACGATGGGAAATGTCTTTATTGTGGGTGGTCATGTGCCCATTGAAGCCCTTATTTCCGTCCTCTTTAAAATCACTTAACTCGGNAAAGCTTCCATTTATACTCCATTTGCCAGTCATTAGTCACCTGACTACACTTAACTGGGGGGGGGGACGATGGGAAATGTCTTTATTGTGGGTGGTCATGTGCCCATTGAAGCCCTTATTTCCATCCTCTTTAAAATCACTTAACTCGGTTTTTTTTTTTAAGATTTTATTTATTTATTCGACAGAGATAGAGACAGCCAGCGAGAGAGGGAACACAAGCAGGGGGAGTGGGAGAAGAAGAAGCAGGCTCATAGCAGAGGAGCCTGATGTGGGGCTCGATCCCATAATGCTGGGATCACACCCTGAGCCGAAGGCAGACGCCTAACCGCCCGCTATCCGCTATGCCACCCAGGCGCCCCTTACTCGGTTTTATATTACGTAGTTTTCTTGTAAATTTAAGCTTTTAAATGAGCTGTGCTATGTGAAGAAAACATGACAGGATTTAATCAGAAAGGAGGTATTTAGGGAAGATAAAGCTAAGAAATCAAGCCTTGCATGTGTCCTTGGGATCTGGACTCCTGGGCCTTCAATCACCCCTGGTAACTAAATCCCCCATACTGACCCTCATTAACCATTCTCATAGAAAGCATTGGTCCTCCCAGAAGGATTTATTATTTGAGTTTTGGGGAAGCAATTAAGAGTTTATAGTAAGATTTAAATTTGATAACCCCAGTGGCCTATTCTATATTTCAGCTCAATAACCTGACCAAGGGTTCCCTCCCCCAGTTTAACCAACTTTGTCAAATTTGACACTAGAAGAATAAACTCTGTTTGCTTAAATGAAAACCTTTTGTTGATCAACAGTAAGTTTAAGGAGGTAATGATTTTTCTCTCATTATATCTAACAGGAAGATGAATGAGGTATTCAGGTGATTAAAAGTCACCAAAATCCTTCATTCACAAATGTTAACTGAGAACTTACATAATAGACACAGCACTGGATTTTGGGATAGGATGATAAAAATAGTTGCAGTCTTTACTGTGGTAGGCTGAGTAATGACCTGCAAAGAGAGCTAGTCTTAAGCCATGGAGCCTGTGACTATGTTACCTTTCAAGGCACATGTGACGAAGTTAAGGAGCTCGAGCTACAGAGATGATGCTAACCTGTCTGGGTGGGCTCTAAATGCAGTCACAAGTGTTCTTACAAGGAGAAGGCGGCGGGGGGTGGGGGGCGCGGTTTGAGAGAAGAGGGAGGAGGCAATGGGATGATGGAAGCAGGTGTAGAAAAGATGATGTGAAGCAGGGCATGATCCAAAGAGAGAGGACAGCCCCCAGAAGGGGAAAAGGCCATGGGAACTATTCTCCCCAGAACCTCGAGAGGGAGCCCGTCCCTATTGACACCTTGATGGCAGCCCAGTGACACTGATGGCTGACGTCTGATCTCCAGACCTGTGGGAAAACAAATTTCTGTTGTAAACCACCATATTTGTGGTATACAGCCACAAGAAACAAAGACACTGCCTCCCACAGAATTTATAATCTAGTGGGTTAAAAGGCAATTAGAATGAAGTATGAAATGATATATAATCTGAAATTTGAAAAAGCAATTCAGGGTAGTTTGGGTAAGACGGTGGGGAAGGGAAACCAGCTAGCTGCAAACACATGGTTTTAAAAAGTCGTTCTGTCTCTTTCATGTGGAGAGTGCTTTAATGGAGGTGAGGGAGTAGTGGGAATGTTGTGGCAAGAAATGAGGCTGAATGAACCATTAAGCAAGTGCTAGGTGATAAAGGCACGAGTCATGCTAAGGAGCGTGGGCTTCATTCTCAAAGTCTGGGGAGCAATTTAAGAGTGTTGAATACAGTTGTGGCATAATTAGATCATCTTACAAAAACTTCTCAGGACATAAGGTAGGTTAATGACAGTTCTTAAGTACTCTTCACTCTTTTCAGGACCCTTTTTTAGACTTCATGGATTTATGTATATTTAGACATTTTGTATTTACTGTTTTGTTTCTTTTCCTAAAAATCAACATTTAATTGCAAGATTCTCTTGGTTTCAGGGGCAACTGGGTGGCTTAGTTGGTTGAGCACCTGACTTCGGCTCAGGCCATGATCTTGGGGTCCTGGGTTGAGCCCAGCGTCATGCTGACTCAGCTGGCAGTCTGCTTCTCCTTCTGCCCTTCCCCTCGCTAGTGTTCTCCTTCTTTCTCTCAAATAAATACAATCTTAAAAAAAAAAAAAAAGATTCTGTTGGTTTCATACATCGATACTTACACAGCTCTCCTCTTCCTGAACTCTAGACACATATGTCTATTCAACATTTCCACTTGGATAGTAATATTTCTCAAATTTAACGTTCCAAAACTGATCTCCAGATCAGTTCCATGGACCTGTTCTGCATCTCAATAAAGGAGGACTCTGTTTTTTTAAATTTAAGATCTTATTTTTTTTAGAGCAGATTTAGGTTTACAAGAAAATTGAGAGGAAAGTACAGAGATTCCCATATACTCCCTACCCTCTTAGAAGCATAACATCCCCTGTTACCATCATTTACCAGAATTACACATCTTTTACTAAGAATAAACCGATATTGATATGTCAAAATCATCTAAGTCTATAAGATTTCACTCTTGGTGCTGTATATTCAATGGTTTTAGACAAATGCATATTAGCATATATCCATCATTATAACACCACAGAATATTTTAATTGCCCTAAAAATTCTCTGTGTTCTGCCCTTTCATGTCTTCCTCCCTCTCCTCTGCCCCTTCCCCAGCACCCATGATCCTTTTACTATTTTTGTAGTTTTGCCTTACCTAGAATGTCATACAGTTGGAATTCTACAGTGTCTAGCCTTTCAGATGGGCTTCTTAACTTAGTAATATACATTGCAGGTTTCCCTATATCTTTTCATACTTTGCTCATTTCCTTTTGGCACTGGATAATATTCTTTTGTCTCAATGTATCACAGTTTACCTATCCGTTCACCTACGGAAAGACATCTTGGCTGCTTCCAAGTTTTGGCCATCATGAATAGGCTGCTATAAATATCTGTGTACAGATTTTTGGTGTGGAAATAAGCTTTTTTTAAAATTTAATTCTTATTTAAAGATTTTATTTATTAGAGAGGGAGGGAACACGAGTAGGGAGATGGAGACTCCCCACTGAGCAGGGAGCCCAATGTGGGGCATGATCCCAGGACCGTGGGATCATGACTTGAGCCAAAGGCAGATGCTTAACCAACTGAGCCTCCCAGGCACCCCGGAAATAAATTTTTAATGCCTTGGGCAAATACCAAAGAGCACAATTGCTGGATCGATGATAAGAGAATGTTTAGTTTTGTAAGCAGTCACTAAACTGTCTTCTAAAGTAGTGGTACCATTTTGCATTCCCACCAGCAATTTATGAAAGTTCTTATTGCTCTCCATCCTCATCAGCATTTGGTAATGTCAGTGTTCTGGGTTTTAGCCATCGTAACAAGTGTGTAGTGGTATCTCATTGTCATTTTAGTTTGAAATTCCCTGATGACATATTACGTTGAGCATGTTTTTAACTGTTTATCTGCTATCTGTATGTCTTCTTTGTTGAGGTGTCTGTTAGGGTCTTTGGCCCATTTTTTTTTTTTAAAGATTTTATTTATTTATTTGACAGAGATAGAGACAGCCAGCGAGAGAGGGAACACAAGCAGGGGGAGTGGGAGAGGAAGAAGCAGGCTCACAGCAGAGGACTGATGTGGGGCTCGATCCCATAATGCCGGGATCACGCCCTGAGCTGAAGGCAGACGCTTAACCGCTGCGCCACCCAGGCGCCCCTGGCCCATTTTTTAATTGGTTTGTTTCCTTATTGTTGAATATTAAGAGTTCTTTATATATTTTAGGTAACAGCCTTTTATCAGATGTGTTTTATGCAAATATTTATTCCCAGTCTGTGGCTTGACTTCTATTTGTTTTAATATTGCCTTCCACAGAGCAGATGTCTTTCATTTTACTAAAGTCCAGTTTATAAATCATTTGCTTGATGGATCATGTCACTGGTGGTGTATCTAAGAAAGTCATCGCCATACTTGAGGTCATCTGGATTTTCTCCCGCGTTATCTTCTAGGAGTTTTGTGATTCTGAGCTTTACACTTAGGTCTGTGATCCATGTTGAGCTATTTCTGTGAAGGGTTTAAAGTCTGTGTCTGGATTCATGTTTTTGCTTGTGAGCATCCAGTTTTTCTGGCAGTGTTTGCTGGAGAGAGTGTCTTTGCTCTATTATAGTGCTTTTCCTCCTTTGCCAAAGGTCACTTGACTGCATCGATATTTCTGGGCTCTCTCTACTGCTGTGCTGATCTATTTGTCTATTTTTTAAATCAATACCATACTTTTTGGATTATTGTAATTTTATCTAGTAGGTCTTGACATCATCTGTCCTCCAACTTTGCTCTGTTTCAGTAGGTGGCTTGCATTTTAATTGTTGAAGTCAGACAACTTGGAGTTGCCCTTACTCCTGGCTTTATCTTATACTCTATATCCAATCTAATAGAAAATTTTAGATAGGAAACAGATTTAAAATCTAATCACTTACTGCCCTGTACACTGCTATTTCAATGGTCCAAGCCGTCATCACTTCTGAGCTAGATTATTGCAGCTGCCTCTGCATTAAATAATCTCTCCGATGCTACCCTGCCTCCTTATGGTTTATTCTCAATGCAAATAAGCAGGATGATCTTGTTAAGACTTAACTCCTGTTTCTCTTTCCCTCATTACTTCCAGTGGATCCCTATCTCATGTAGAGCGGAAGCGGTGTCCTCTAAGGCTGTACTAGATGTACTCCCTGCATCCTTGTGGACATGTGACTTCATCCTCGGCTGCTTCCCCTGTTATCCATTCTGCTTCAGTAACAATGGCCTCTTGCAGTTACTTGAAAATGCCCTGCATACTTTCACCCCAGAGTTTCTCTCTCTATAATCATTTCCTGGATATTCACACAGCTGTCTTCCTGAGGCCCTTCACATCTTTGCTCAAACATCACCTTCTCAGTGCCTATTCTGACCACTTTATTTAAAATTGCAAACTCCTCCAACTTTGCTCCACTCTAGCGCTCTATATCCTTTTTACTCTTTAATTTTTCTCCATAGCACATATACTTCAATACTGTCTACTTTCTTTATTATTTAAACAAAATTTCTGTCTCCATGCAAATGAAATTCTGTTAGGGAAGACATTTTGTCTGTTTTGTTCATTATTTTATTCCTAGTGCCTAAAACATTTCCTGGCACATAGTAGGTCCTTAAGAAATACCACTTGAATGAGAGAGTGAGTGAATGTTGTGTTGATGAGTTTCATTTGGAGTATTTCTCACTCAGGTGTGGAAGCTCATTGGACATTCACAACATGCTACTGAGAACCGTTTAGGTCGGCTGCCCTGTTCCATTTTAGACAGAAGAAAGGTGAGACACTGAAAGGCGAGTGGATAAGCAGCGCACATCAGTACGTGTAAACACATACTGAGAGAATAAACTTAGACCTGTTCAAAATTGTGTTTACCCCATATCCTAGAGCTTCTTACAGGTCTGCTCTGCATGATAAGATACTCATCCCCTTGTTCCTCAGGAAGCTGGGGTGAATGGAAACTCTGAGGCAGCTGTCTCTGGAGGGAGCAGTCTTGTTTAGGGCTTCTGAGAGGGTGGCCAGGAGCAGACGATCTGCCAGCACATTCCCCACGTGTGCCGAGGATGGCGAAGGACTTCAGGTACTCATTTGGCCTGCTTGCTCTCCTGGGACACGCCTGCCTTCTCAGTGTCTGCTCCAGCAGCCCCCTGCAGAGTGTTCTGCCCGTTATGCATGCGAAGTCCGCGCACTCCTGGATGATCTCAGGCCAAGGGTACTGGTAAACACGATGTCAGTTAGGGATGGGGATGGGACTGGGAACCTGAGAGGGTGTTCCTTGTGACTGCACCTCCATACAGGAATCAAGGAACTTTCTTGTCATATAGCACAGACTTCCGTCTCTTCTCTGTGGATGGGTCTTATTAGTTGTGTCCAAGCTAACTGCAGTGTTTTGTTTTGCTAATACACATGTTCTACAATTCAGGGCTTCGTCATTATTTTGAAATAGTTGATATGAAAAGTTCAATTGGATTTTAAATTTCTTCATGTTATTATAAGAAATTGCACAGTTATATTTGTCATGGGAAGAGCTCTTAAATTCTTTAAATATAATTTCAACTGTTTAAAGTTTTGAATGGTTGCATAAAAGGATTCACATTTTAAAAAATCATCTACGAGTAAAAATGTCTACATATAAAACAATCATCTACTAATAAAATTTCCCACTGATGGTACCCATCAAAAATTTATAGGGATCATCATTAAAATATCTTGAATAGGAATTGAATAAAACCATTCACTACAGCATGCATATAACTTGCTAATTCAAGTGTTTTTTTAATGGTTAAAATGGCTTCATTAAAAATGTTGAAAGGTTTATAATTGGAAGTTTTATAAAAATTCTATAGATAATACCTTCCCTAACTCTGTATTTTATTTTTCTTAATTATATAAGGAAGGGGTAATGATTTTCTAACCAGGCCCCATATAGAGGCTCCCCAGTCTCCTTTACATTACCTCAGTGTGCCTATATAAATATTAGCATTCTCTCAGTGTCCTTCGGCATGAAAATAGTTGGGCAGCATTACCCCCATGCTATCTGCTCCCTCTTTTCTCGGCCAGATCGATCTCTGATGTCAGCGAGGAGCAACCGAACCCAGCCCGTGAAAACTGACGGGACAGTTGGCTCTGCCATCTCTAGATAGGAGATGCTGCCAGGCAGGACCGACAAAGCCATTTTGACTCATGAAATGTTGGCTTGGTCATACTATTTACAGCCTGGCTAATGAAAAGCAGACACCACACCCTCCAAATTCTCGAAATTCACAGATATAACCTGTCTTTAAAAAAAAAATTTCTAACCTATAATGCAAAGCTTTTCTTACATGAGCTTGGTAATTGTCCTCCATGTTAACTTATCCCCGTGCTTCTTTTTGACTTATGATTATAAGGATATCAAAGCTGAACACTTCTTTTTTATCCTGCCTAATTCTCCTTAAGTGTCTGATTGACCAAGACATGCTCTTCTTCATGGCTGGATCATGCTTGTCTAATTCTACTGACAAAACACATTGTCATTTTATAAAAGAAAAATGCAAACTTCTCCCAAATATGCATTGTGTTAAGGCTGTGCCTTTTCTTTTAAAAAATCTCTAACAAAATGTATTTTACATATTTATTACTTAATGTAATATATTCCCTTCTCTTCGTCAGTCCATTTTCCTTTGATTCGTGCTGCCAATTTTAGGCCTGGGGAGGGAGAAATCGGGATCCCAGTAATAATCAGAAGTCTAGTATAATATCCAACATTTTTTTCTAAAGTTGTATTTTGAACTTGGTAATTACAATATAAAGAGAATCCAAAGCAAAAGATAGGCAAACAACTTCGTGTGTAGCTACTAATTTTTTTTTCAAATCCGAGCAGAATCTCTATTATTCGCATTTGAGTCTTGTTTGTTCTATCTACATAGACCTTGTTCTTCTGTATTAGACTGACATTCAGTTTCATAAAGTAGCCTGTCTCTAATTACACCTAAATGTTTGACAAGATTAGAGTATGTTCTCTCTTCTCATTACCCATGTCCAAAAGGGAAGTTCACTTTGTGAAATATGTAATTTTATATTTCCTTTTGAGGAGCAGGTGAAAATTCACTGAAATGTGGGAGTGACAACATAATTTTCTGTTATGTTACCTAGACAGTTTTGTAGCTAATTTATAATTCTGGATACATTTTACTCACAAAGGAAACCATGGGTTGCCTTTCACATTTTTAGAACCTGGTAAGCTGTGGTATTGCCAATGCACTGCTAAGAGGATGAGGACAAGATCCAGTCCCTTTAGGCAGCACCCCACGCTCAGGGCCGTTCTCTGTGGAGGAGCCCTTTGTTATGTGGTGTGGACATTGGAAAGCAACTGGCTGGTGACAGCAGAACCTGGCCCCAGAGATCTGATTCCTAATGGTTTGTTTGGCTTCCTTCCAATGATAGGAGCAGAGCTGACTTACCGAAAGCAGTTTGGTTGGAGGCTTCTTACTTATATCACACCTGGGGCTGACTCAACTGTTTCTCTCACTGGGGTCCATGGACCACACTATCCCAATTACCAGGAAGTGTATGTTAAATATGCAGATTTCCAAATCCTGTTTCAGACTGAGTGAATGGGCCCCTTTGTGGGTAGGTCTTGAGAATCTGCACTTTTCAAAGCACTTCAGGGGACTCTCTTAAAAAATCATGACTTTTTATTTTGAGATAATTATAGATTGACGTGCATTTGTAAGAAATAATAGAGAGACCCTCTGTATATTTTCCCAGTTTCCCTCAGTTCTGCAGAACATTGTACAAAACGATATGACAACAGGGATGTTGACACTGATACAGTCAAGACATAGCACTTTTCCATCCCCACAAGGATCCCTCAAGTTCTCCCTTTAAAGCCACGTGTACTTGGCTCCCAAACCCTCCTTAACCTCTAGGATCCACTGACCTGTTTTCCCTTCTTAAAATTCCATCATTTCGTGAATGTTCTATAAAGAAACCACATACTATTTATCCTTTTGAGTTTGGATTTTTAAAAAAAAACTCGTTGTAATTCTCTGGAGATTCATCCATGTCTTGTATATAACAATAGTTTGCTCCTTTTTTTGGGGGGCTCCTGGGTGGCTCAGTCATTAAGCGTCTGCCTTTGTCTTCCCAGCGTTCTGGGATCGAGCCCCGCATCATGCTTCCTGCTCGGCGGGAAGCCTGCTTCTCCCTCTTCCACTCCCCCTGCTTGTGTTCCCTCTCTCGCTGCCTCTCTCTGTGTCAAATAAATAAATACAATCTTAAAAAAATAGTTTGTTCCTTTTTATTGGGAAGTGTTCCGTGGTATGGATGTACCACAATTTGTTAGTTGTTCCATTGAAGGGCATCTGGATTGTTTTGAGGTTTTAACGATTATGAGTAAAGCTGCTAAAAACACTAGTATAAGTTTTTTGTGTGAACATAAATCTTCACTTCTCTGGAATGAATGCCTAGGAGTGCAGTTGCTTTGTAGTATGGTATTTGCAGGTATAGTTGGTTTTGTTTTGTTGGTTTTGTTTTGTTTTTAAAAAGAAACTACCAAGCTTTGCCAGAGTGGTTGTACCATTTTACATTCCCACCAGCAATGCATGAGTGATCCAGTTTCTTTGAATCTTTTCCAGCATAAAGTATTGACATTATTTTTTTATTTTAGCCATTTGGTGTGTAGTGACATTTCATGGTGGTTTTATTTTTGCATTTTTCTAATAGCTAGATGCCTAATCCCTTTTCTTGTGTTAATTGATCATCTGTATATCCTCTTTGCTGAAATACCTCTTCATGTCTTTTGCCCATTTTCTTATTGGGATTTTTATGACATTATTATTTTTTAGGGCAGTTTAAGGTTTATACAAAAATTGAAGGAAAGGCACAGAGATTTCCTGTAAACTCCCTACTACCACACATCACAGCCTCCCCTAATCCACATACTCCACCAGGGTGGGACATTTGTTCACCGATGAAACTACATTGACGCATCATAATCATCCAAAGTCCGTCGCTTACATTATTATTCACTCTGTGGGTTTGGACAAATATATAATGACATGTATCTATCATTGTAATAGCACAGAATGTTTTTACTGTCCCCAAAATCCTCTGTGCTCTGCCTATTCACCCATCCCTCTATCCCCCTTCACCCAGCATCCACTGATCTTTTTACTATCTATAGTTTTGCCTTCTTCAGAATGTTATATGATTGGAATCATAGAGTATGTAGCCTTTGCAGATTGGCTCCTTTCACTTAGTAATAAGAATTGAAGGGAATAGCTCATTTTATTTTTTTTTAGCACTAATAGTATTCCATTGTCGGGATGTATCACAGTTTATTTACCCATTCACTTACCGAAGAATATCTTATTTGCTCCCAACTTCTGGCAATTATGAATAAAGTTGCTATGAACATCTGTGTGCAAGTTTTTGTGTGGACATAAGTTTTTATCTCCCTGGGTAAATACCCCTTAGCACAATCGCTGGATCGTATGATACGAGTATGTTTGGTTTTGTAAAACGCCACCAAATTATCTTGCAGAGTGGCTGTACCATTTTGTATTCCCATCAGCATGATAAGAAGAGTTTTTGTTGCTTCACCTCCTCACCAGGATTTGGTGTTGGTGGTGATCCAGATTTTTGCCTTTCTAATGAATGTGTAGTTGCATCTTGTTGTTTTAATTTGCATTTCCCTGATGACATACGATGTAGAGCATGTTTTCACATGCTTATTTGACATCTGTGTATCTTCTTTAGTGAGACATTTTTGGATTGTTGTTTTCCTGTTGAATTTTGAAAGTTCTTTATAAGTTTTATATAGTAGTCTTTTGGTTTGGGTTTGCACGTATTTTCTCCCAGGCTGTACCTTGTTTTTTTTCATCCTCTTTCTAGGATCTTTCACGAAGCAAATGTTTTCAGTTTTGACGAAGTCAAACTTTTCAACTTTTTCTTTCATTGACCTTGCTTTTGGCGTTAAATTTAATAACTGCTTACCACTTGATTCTGAACATTTTCTTCTTTGTCTTTCCTAAATGTTTTATAGTCATACTTTTGATGTTTGTCTCCAGTCCATTTTGAGTTAATTTTTGTATAGGGGGGTCAAGATGCTTTCGGAGATGTGGGGCCTACGTATGCATCATTTGTGAAAAAAGACTATCTTTGCTCCCTTAAATTGCTATTGAACTTTGGTCCATCAGTTGAATATGTTTGTGTGGGTCTATTTCTGGGTTGTCTATTTTATTCTAATGAGGTATGCCTGTCCCTCTGACAATATCACACAGTCTGGTTTGCTATAATTATATATGCCTTGAAATCAGACAGATTACTTCCATTTTAGTCTTTTTCAAAATTGTTTTAGTATTTCCAATTTTTTGGCCTTGATATATAAATCTAGTCTATATCTACAAAAATATCTTGCTGTAAATTTATATATTAATTTGGGGAAAATTGACATTTTTACTGTTCTGAGTCTTGCAATCCATGACCACATCGTGTCTATTTATATATTCATTGAGTTCTTTCATCAGCATTTAGTAGTTGGTAGTGTGCAAGACTGCATGTGTTTAGTTAGATCTATACAGTTATTTTTTTAGTGATTGTAAATGGTACTGAATTTTTTTTTTTTTTTTTTTT
>NC_048221.1:78237277-78299314 GCF_002007445.2 Ailuropoda melanoleuca | reverse complement strand
AGGTGGCTACCGCTTCCCGGCGCCCTGACACGGCGGCTCCCTCCCCCTTCTGTTTAGCTTCCGATATCTGTGCGCGGTTTCACGGCTCCCCGCTTCGTACCTCGATACTCAGCGCTGGAGATGTTCATTTGTAGAGATCCAGATGTATCTTCCTGCGTCTCAGGCTGATTCCGTGGATATTCCTGCTGGTGGTACCTATCCAGCTCAACTCAGGGGACCGGCTGAAAAAGGGGTCCCCTACTCCTCCGCCATCTTAACCTCGGTACTGAATTTTTAATTTTGTTGCCTACATGTTCATTGCTAGTATATAGACATGCTACTGAATTTTGTAGGCTGATCTTGTGTCCTGTGATCTTACTGAACTCATCTGTTCTAAGAGATTTTGTAGATTTCTTAATATTTTCTATATGTACAATCATGTCATCTTCAGATAGGTGTGGTTTTATTTTTTCCTTTCCTTTTTTTTTTAAGGTTTTATTTATTTAGTTGAGAGAGACAGCATGAGCTGAGAGAGGGAAAAGCAGACTCCCTTCTGAGCAGGGAGCCCAACTTGGGGCTCTATCCCAGGACCCCGGGATCATGAACTGAGCTGAAGGCAGACGCTTAACTGACTGAGCCACCCAGGTGCCCCTGTTTTTTCTTTTCCAATCTGTATGCCTTTTATTTCCTTAATTTATTGGCTAGAACTTCCAATATTATGGTGAAGAAGAGTTGTGAGAGTGGACAACCTTCTGTTGTTTCCCATCTTAGGAGAAAGCATTTAGTCTAGCACCATTAAGTATAATGCTTATTAAAGGCTTTTTGTACATGCTCTTTATCAAGTTGAAGAAGTTCCCTTTTATTCCTATTTCTTTGAAAGTTTTTATTAATGAATGTTGAGTTTTTCCAAATGCTTTTTTTTCTTTTTAAAAATTGAGGTCTAATTGACATAAAACATTATAATCAAATGCTTATCCTTCATTGATCAATAGGATCATTGGGATTTTTCTTCTTTAGCTTGTTCAAATGTTACATTATATTGATTAGTCAAATATTGAATTAGCCTTGCATCCTTTTATAAACTCCACTTGGTTTTGGTGTTTAATACTTTTTATATTGTCTTGCCTTCTCTTTGCTAATACTATGTTAAGGGGTTTTGCATTTATCTCCATAAGAGATACTGGTCTTTAGTCTCTTTTTCTCTTTTGTATTCTCTTTGTCTTGTATTGGTATAAGGGTAATATTAGCTTCCTAAAGTGAATTGCGAAGTATTACCTTCTCTCCATTATCTGAAAGAGAGTGTGTAGAATGGTTGTTAATTCTTCTTTAAACATCTGGTACAATTTTCCAGTGAAAACACATAGTCCTGGAAATGTCTTTTTTGTGAGTATTTGAATTCTGAATTCAATTTCCGAAGTTGTTACAAGGCTAGTCAAATGATCTCTTTCATATCGGATATGTTGTGGTAGTTTGTATTTTTAAAGAAATCGGCCATTTTATTGAAGTTGCCCAATTTCCATGTATAGAGTTGTTTGTGGTATTTCCTTAGACATCCTTTTTGATGTCTTCAAGGTCTACAATGATATTTCCTGTTTCATTCCTCACATTTGTAATTTGCACCTTCACTTTTATCTAGCAGTCAGTCTTGCTGAGGTTTGTCAATTTTATTGATCTTTTTCAAGGAACCAATTCTTTGTTTCATTGATTTTCTCTATTCTCCTTTTTAAAATTTCCTCGCTTTCTTTATCATTATCATTATCTTCTTCCTGCTTGCTCTGTGTTTATTTTGCTCTTTTTCCCCCCTAAGTTCTTAAGGGAGGAGTCTAGATTGTTGCTATTAGACTTGTTTCATTTTTCTAATTGTTTCATTTAGTTTATAAATTTGACTTTCAGTACTACTTTAATTAACGGTGCCCGACAAAGTTTGATATGTTGTATTTTCATTAAATTCAATGTATATTTTTAGTTTCTTTGAGACTTCCTCTTTACTTAAGGATTATTTATAGATGCATTCGTTATTTTCCAAGCATTTCAAGTTTTTCCTGTTGTCTTTCTGTTAGCGATTTCTAATTTGATTTCATTGTGGTCAAAGAGCATATGTTGTGTGATTTCAACTCTTTTAAATTTGCTGAGGGTTACTTCGTGTCTGGTTACATGGTCTATCTTGGACCATGGTCACTGAAAAATAGGGTGTATTTTGTTTTTGTTGGGTGCAGTGTTCTGTAAATGTTCATTAGATACTGCTGGTTGATGGCTGTGTTGAGGTTTACTATATCCTTGCAAATTTTATGTCTAGTTTTTTTTTTCACTCTTAAGACACAGTGTTGACATCTCCAACTATAATTGTGAATTTGTCTTCCTTTCAGTTCTACTTGTTTTTGTTTCACATATTTCACAATTCTATTCTTTGATGCATATTCATTTAGGATTGCTATGTCTTCTTGGTGGACTGGCCCTTTATCATTATGCAATGTCACTCTCTTTGGTAATTTTCTTTGCTTTGAAGTCTACTTCATTTGATACTTATATAGCCACTTGTGCTTTCTTTTGATTAATATTTTCATTTTACATATTTTCCCATTTTTTTCTACTTTAACTTTGCCAATATACATGTATTTGAAGTGAATTTCTGCAGAAATTTATAGCAGCTCAGAGATTCACAACATATAGTTGGGTCATGTTTATTTATTTATTTATTTATTTATTTATTTATTTATTTATTATTTTAAGATTTTATTTATTTATTCGACAGAGATAGAGACAGCCAGCGAGAGAGGGAGCACAAGCAGGGGCAGTGGGAAAGGAAGAAGCGGGCTCACAGCAGAGGAGCCTGATGTGTGGCTCGATCCCATAACGCCGGGATCACGCCCTGAGCCGAAGGCAGCCGCTTAACCGCTGCGCCACCCAGGCGCCCCTGGGTCATGTTTTTTAATCCACGTTGTCAATTTCTGTCTTTAATTGGTATATTTACATAATTTACACTTAATATAATTATTCATGCGCTAGGGTTCAAGTCTGCTATTTTAATTTTTGTTTTCTCTTTATTCTTTATAGTTTCTTTCACTCTTTCTATTCCTTCATGTAGATATTTGAGTAGTTTTTAGAATTCCATTTTGATTTATCTATAGTGTTTTCAAGTTTATATAGCTTTTTTAGTGGTTGCTCTAAGTATAAGATTTTATGTATGTAACTCATCAGAGTCTGCTGGTCATTTTACCAGTTCTAGTGCAGTATAGAAACCTTACTTTCCTTTATATCCTTTAGCCTCCCTTGTTTATAATAACATGAAAAAAATTAATATACATTGAAAACCACATCAGGCAGTGTTATGATTTTTGTTTCATCCATCAAACATAATTTGGAACTTTAGAAGAGAAAGAGTATCTATTATACATAGCCATATTTTTGGTTCTCGCATTATTTCTTCCTGATTGTTTTAGTTTTCTATAGCTGTTGTAATAATAAATCACAAATTTACCAAAAGAAAACAACACAAATTTATTAACTTATAATTCTGGAGGTCAGAGGTTTGAAATCAATTTCACTGGGCTAAAAACCATGAGGTATCAATAAGTCTGCATTTTTTCTGGAGGTTCTTGGGAAAAATATATTTCTTTGACTTTTCCATCTTTTAGAGATCACCTGCATTTCTTGGCTTAGGATCCATTCCTTCACGGGAATTGTCTGTTCCCTGGCCTCCATATCCAAATGATTCATATGTTCCCATATCCAAAATACATTCATCCTATCCTAGCATACTCAAAAGTTTCAACCATTACATCATCCATTCCAAGTCCAAAGTGCCATCTAAATCTCATCAGCTCAAAAGCCCAGACCTCATCATTTAAGTCATTTCAGTTAGGTATAGATGAGACTCTTAAGTGTTATGCTCTTAGGGCAGAATTCCTTTCTGCCTGTGGAGAGGACCTGTGGACCTGTTTAAACTAGAAAGCAAGTTATCTACATCCCAAATACAATGGTGGGACAAGTATATAATACCAATTATAAAAACACCCATTAAAAAGGAAGAAAATGGAAGGAAAAAAGGAGCCACCAGCCAAAGTAATTTTAAAATTCAGCAGGGCAAATGTTATTAGGTTTCAAGACCTGGCCATAATACTTCATGGCTCTCACCTCTGCCCCCTGGGCCGTTACTCTCTTTAAGTACAGATATTCTGAGATTTCTTCTTGTTTCATCTTGTGTGGAGAACATCTTTGAGCCATTCTTTTTGGGTGTGTCTACTGCCAATAAATTCTTAGTTTTCATTTATTGGAGAATGTCTTCATTTCCTCTTCATTCCTAAAGGAAGTATTTGCTAGATATGGGATTTTGAGTTGACAGTTATTTTCTTTCAGCACTTCAAAATGCTGTGCCACTTTCTTCTGGCCTCGATGGTTTCTGGTAGGAAATCTGAAAATCTCTTCTTCCTTCTAGCTAGAACTATGTTTCTCACACCTTTCAAGGCTTACTTTTTGTCTTTGGTTTTTAGAAGCTTTACAATGATGTGTCTTGGTGTGGATTTCTTGGACTTTATCCTGTCTGGTGTTTACTCGCTTGAATTGGTCTTCTTGATTTTCTAGGCTTGTGTCTTTTGCCAAATTTGAGTTTTCTGTCATTATTTCTTCAACTACTTGCTCAGTCCTGCATTTTTCTCTCTTTATCTGCTACTTTGTTTATATGAATGCAGAGATCTTTTGGTATGGTCCCATAGGTCCCCACGGCTGTGTTCACTTCTCTGTTTTTTCCTCTATTCAGAATGAATAATTTTTTATTAATCTACCTTCTGGCTTCTTCTTTGGCCTCACCATTCTGCTGTTGAGCCTATCCATTGATTTTTTTTAATACTGTATTTTTCAGTTCTAAAATTTCCATTAGGTTCTTCTTTATGTCTTCTGTTTCTTTATTATAATTTTCTATTTCTTTGCTGAGACTTTCATTTGTTTCAAATATATTTCACAATTATTCATTGAGTCATTTTTATAATAGTTGCTTTATTTTATCTTTTTAAATAATGTTCAATTAGCCAACATATAGTACATCATTAGTTTTTGATGTAGTATTCAACGATTCATTATATATATGTGCATATGCATTATATATATATGCATATAACACCCCGTGTTCATCACAACATGTGCCCTCCTTAATACCCATCACCCAGTTACCCCCTCCCCACGCCCCCACCGCCCTGCCTTTTGTAACCCTCAGTTTGTTTCCCGGAGTCCAGAGTCTCTCATGGCTTGTCTCCCTCTCTGATTTCTTCCCATTCAGTTTTCCCTCCCTTCCCCTATGGTCCTTTGTGTTATTCCTTATATTCCACATATGAGTTGCACATAATAGTTGTGTTAAAATGTGTTTCAGATAATTCTAACTTCTCTTTCACCTTGGTATTGGCATCTGCTGATGGTATTTTTTTTTTTTTGGTTCAGTTTGAGATCTTCTTGGTTGTTGGTATAAGAAGTGAGTTTCAGTTAATACCTGTATATTTTAGGTATTTTATTTTGAGGCTGTCTTATCTGGCTTCTTCTCACACTGTTCTAATAGGAAAAGTGAGTACACTGTCTCATTCCCAGACAAGGTAGAAGTATGGATTCCTATTTGGCCTCTATTGTCACCCACCTTAAAGGACTTTTTATTACTTCTGGGTTGAGGTAGGATTCTGCTTAGTCTTGTGATTGACACCGACACTGCAGGAGGAGGAGGTTTCTTATTGCTTGAAGGGGATGAAAGTCTTGGCTTTCTCCTCAGCTTCCTGTGACACCACCTGAAGGAGGTAGAGGGGTTGGGATGCCTTGTTACAGTGCAGTGGAGGTGTAAATCTAGGGTCCCTGCTTGGCCTTCTCACTATCCCAATGAGTATGATGGGAATACCTCATCTTAACCTCACAAGGGATGAAGTCTAGGCTATCCACCTAGTATTTGTTGATAGGGGTGGGAATGGGGCAGAATCTTTTTCTGTTGTATTTTGCTATAGTAGAGTGGTTATTGCTAAAAGGTTGAAAAAGAAATTTTGCTAGACCTCTCTTGGTCCTTTGACTAGATAGAACAGACTTTCATTGTAGGGTCTTTTTTTGAGGGAGTGAGTTCTGTCTATTGGTACTTCTGGGTTGCCTGTTTTAGCTCCAAATCTGGTAAGTAAGAGAAACAAAGAAAACCCAGGAAACATAATACAATATTGTTCCTTGGAATCCAAAAGTCACTAGCCATTCTGCCCTCTTCTCTTTACCTTTCAGAATTTTCTTATGTTTGTTTGATTTGTTTGATCTATAATATTTGGATTTTTAGTTTTGTTTGGCATAGGAAATAGGGAAGAGTATGTTTAATCCATCTCCTTAGAAGAAGAGGTCTTACAGGTGATTCTGGAAAAGCATGGTCTAGCTTCTCAGGTTGCAGTATCAAGTTGATATTCTATTACATTTAGAATTTCCTAGGTTAAGTCAAGTCATTGATGTCAGAAGATCTTGGGGTGATTAGCAGTTTGATTGGATTCTAAGCAATTTTGTCATACTTTTAACAATAAGTATAAATTATTCATAGTCTTGACCAAAATAATTTACTTGAAATTCTCCTCTTTAAAGACTAAATCTTTTGTATTTTTTTAAAAATTAAGTACTAGTATATAATAGTTTAAGTGAGAATATTTTTCAAATAACCTGGAGATTTATTTTTCTCACAAATTACAAAGTTTGCTGTGGCTAAAAATGTGCATTTTTAAGTCCCAATCATTTTGACATGATGGGGTTTTTGAGCTTCTAGGTGTGTGATAGAAATCATTGAAAAATTTTTTTTAATGCTTTCCCTTAGCTTTCTTTCTAAGTAGGGGGGGAAAACCCTACTTTTGTCCTAACTCCAAAGCCAAGATGAAGAGTTTAGTTCTAAAAACTCAAAATCTTTGCAAGCCTGCTTCCTGTAATTGCCTTCTAGGGTATATTACTCTCCCTCTGTATTGCATTTGGAAAAGCTTTCATCTCGAATTTGGGAGATTAAGAAGTTGACTTCAATTTAATTCTTCGTGACCTTCAAATATACTTATTGCCATAACAATCCTTTTGTACTCCAACTCCTTAGAAGGTTCTGGATCATTCGCACTTCCTTTCACTACTTTATTTGCAAATTTAGAGTGTCAGCATCTGTATAATTTTTCTAGGTTCTGTCATCTTCTCAATTTCCACGGTAGGCATGAAAATTCAGTCCTATAGTAGATTACTTGCAAGTTGAGTGTATGAAAGTTACTTAATTGATTTTTGTTTTGTGTCTCTAATCTGGCAGAATTCAACTCTAATACTTTGTTGTTTCCCCCAAGCCAACTTAGCATCTGTAGTGCTGGCCAATAAATTGCCAGGTAGATATTTCTGAATCTTTAATCTTGCCTGGAATTCAGTTCTTCTAATTAAGATCAGTGATATTTCCCATCACTTCCTCCTGAGTCATTTTATCTCTGTGTTCTAAGGCAAGATTTCATTTTCTTTTTTTTACATCTTCCTATCGTGTTTTTCTCCACCCACATTACAGACAAAATGTATGTGAATATATTCTTGATGATACCTACCTGTTGCCCTGACTCCTGATTGTGTCTGGCTCTGGATGCCATGTCTTTGTGCTACATCCACTTGGTGATACTCTGGCCTTTCCCTTGAACACTGCAGTCTTTTAAGTATCTTGAACGTGACTGAGCTTTCTATACTCTGAACATTTTCTAAATCTACTGCCCAGGGACCATTTTGCTCTCATGCCTAAGTTCTATCTAACATAGAATTCTGAATTTCAGTGAAAATGGAGAAAATCTGAAAAGACCCTAACCAAAGGATGGCCAAGTCAGTTCTATACATTTTCTACACACCAAACTTTCCCTTTTTAAATTTATAGTGGCCTAACCATGACACATTCTTGTGGTTCAGCAGTTTTGGTATCCTGTGCTACCTTGTGCCTATGTTCTTCTCATACATTATTTCATGTTTTGGTTTTAGACTTAAGAGTTTCACATTTTGATTTAGAGTTTGAGATCATAATTTCATTGCTTAAAGACACAGAGCCATTTACTCAGGAGACCATAGAGTATGAGGCAATAGAGCACCAACGCTGGAAGCACAATGCCTCGGTCAAAGCTTGCTTTCATCACTTCCTAACAGTGTGAACTTGGACAAGTGATAGAATCTCTCTAAGCAGAGTTATTAGAAGCTAGGGATAACAATAATAATGTCAAAATACTGCTTTCATGGATTAGATTTTTAATGAAGATGAAATGAAACACAGTATACAAAGGAAAATATGGATGCACTTGGGTGGCTCAGTGGGTTAAGCACCAGACTGTTAATATCAGCTCAGTTCTTGATCTCAGGCTTGTGAGTTCAAGCCCTGCATTGGCTCCACACTGGGGGTGGAGCCTACTTAAGAAAATAAAGGAAAATAGGTAGCAGAGTTCCTCGCAAAATAGCAATTTCTCAATAGATGCTGTGATTTTTTTTTTATTATTTCTTTATAGTAAAATTTCAAACTTAGTATTCTGGCTAACCTCAACACTATCAGTTAATCTTACCAGTCATTTAGGTTTGGTTAGTTTTCCATTTAACAAATGACTAAAAAGGTCTGTTTATTAACTGTCCACTACACACCTGTAGGATAGTCCTCTATCAACAATGAGGCTAGATGTTGGTGACAATTGTACATGGAACTTCACTTCCAAATCTAACCACTGATGCGGTTCTCAGAGTGTATTACCAGGGAAAGTAACAGAAATGCAAGGTTTTGGACTCCACCTGGACCTACTGAATCTAAAACTCTGGGAGTAAGTTCCAGTAACCTGTGCTTTAACATGCCCTGCAGGGGATTCTGACGACACTCAAGTTTGAGAAGTGTGATTACATGAAGGTGTGAACTGCTCCGTGCAAGTCCTGTCTCATAGCTCTTGTTCCGTCATTCACTGTTCTTCCTCCTGTCATGCTCATCACATGCCTTTAGCCGGTTTAGAAACTAAAAGGCTCACCATAGAATTGAATGTTTGTTAGATTTGGGTGGGAAAGGATTTTTTTGGGGGGAGGGGTTTCCTTATAGGAACTAAGGTTTAAAGGTGGGGGAAATTGACTGAATCCAACAGTGACATTTCCTGGGAATAATCACTGAAATTATCTTGATTATTTTATTTGATTATTTGTTTTACTGTTCAATACAAACAACCAATGCATCATGATCTTTATTTTTCTTCCTCAGAAATAATCCTTGAGAAATCAGGGTTTGTTAGTGTCTATGACTGCCTTGGGGATTGCCATTTTAAGGAGCCTCTTCATTTCGTCTTAGTATTATCCTCCTCTCTTTTTTTGTTAGTATTTCAGTGCTCACCTCAACACATGAATAAACTTAGAGTGACTGTTTAAAAGCATTTTGGATACAGCCTGGGTACTTGTAAATACAATTTCATTTATTCTGAACAGATAATTTCTGAACAAACAGTAATTCAGTTGCTGAAAGCTATTATTGTCATGTTTTCCTATTATTCTAAGCATGCAAAGTGAAGCATAAACATTATACAGAATTGTGAAAAGAAATACTGGATTTTATGTAAATTTTGTATATGAATTCTTGAGAAATAGCATGTTCTTTCCATCACATGGGAATCCTAATATAGTGGCAACCCAAAAAGAAAATTAGCTTCAGGGCAGACAGACCTGCTTAACATCAGTTCTGCCGCCTTGCTGTGGAGTTTGCGTGAGTTTTTAATATATCAAACCTTCCTTCCTCATATTTAAAATGAAGGCAGTAAGGCCAATTGTAGGAATTGTTGAGGATTAAGTGAGAGAATATAGGTAAAGAATCTGGCATAGAGTAAGAGCTCAAGAAATACTGTCACTATGCCTGTGGCATTTTGAACGTTACATAGTTGTGATTTGCATTTAGTAATTCTTACAATTGATAAGGCAGTTCATCGACATTTTCATTCATGGTTCCTTATTTAAGTCTTCCAATTTTTTTATGAGTTGGATAGAACAGATCTCTTTATTTATTTTTTTAAACAGAACTGTTTTAATGACGTACTTAACGGTAGCTTTGACACTGCTTAGTAAAACTGTAGAAGCAGTTGTAGGAGTAATTGATGTTGGAGCTAGTTCAAGCTCCCCCTTGATGAAATAAAGACTCTGAGGCCCTAACAGTGGAAATGACATACCCAAGGCTTGACAGGTAATTGTTAGCATGATGTTGCCTGTTGCCTGTCGCCTACGAGATGATAACCTGTTATATGGCAGGGAGAAATACATCACCTCACACGTCCTGGGGGGTCCTGCACAGTATAGCCTCTATGTACCCTGGCTTCGTCTTCTCCGCTTCCCACCTCACATTTCCTGATCCTGCAATGTGCATAATACTGCAGGTTTTCTTTATTTCAGCTCTACTGATCCTGCTTCCTTGTCTTGAAGACCCTTCCCACTCTCCCCCATTTTCAACTCATTCAACTCAGCTAATTCTGATTATGAACCACAGAGTAGGAGACCCTGAGGCCCCCGCAATCCGAATCTACCTTCTATCCCAACATATGCCAAGATCTCCCAGCTGTGCTTCCACATCATGCTTGTGCCGTAATTTTGACCATGCTGCGTTACAATGATATATTGACTATATTATAAAACTCTCGAGTGCTGGGAATATGTCTTATTTATTTCTCTATTTTCAGTGTCTAATATAGGGTCTGCACATTTTATATGTCCAGCCAGCGCTTGTTGGCCTGAGCTGTTGTCTGAGTTCTGTGAATTATGTTTTAGATTATCTTTACTTGCATGTCGTTATGATGTTTCCCAAATCTAATACTTTCAGACCCTAATGCCCATGACTCAAGTTTTATTTCTACAAGTAGCTGCAAAAATGGGAGTTAGAGTCTAGAGACCTGAATTCTCTTACAATTGATATTGTAAGAGAATTTGAAGCTTGGCCATTTGAAGTTATGTGCATACAGGAAACTTACATGGTCTCAGCACCTCAGTTTCTTTCTTATTTTTGTTGTGGTAAAAAATAACACACACATGTAGAAAAATGCATTGACACATAGATTGACCCTTGTCAGATCGGTGTAACATCAGTTCTTCTGTCTCTACCACAAATGTGGGGAAATGGAGCATCACCTGAAGCTACTCTTCTGTCCTGTCCTGATCACAGCCCTGCTGACGGTGTTAGTAGGAAGATGTAACCATTGGTTGAAGTTTGAGCTAAACCTGGGCAGTCAGAGGCTCTTGACCCCTTTCTGCTGTCCTTGGAATGTATGTTCTGTTCATTGTTCCCACACTGAGAACCATTTTCAAGGACATAGCCTTGAGACAACAGTGTGTTAAATGACTGAATGTCATTAAGGTCTTTATATAAACTCTTCAGATTCTGGTAGGTGGATACAGAAATCTCTCATCCTTGCAGTTGCCCAATATAAGCCTCATATGTAAGTTCTCTGGCTTATTAAACCTGCCACCAACCATTAAGGAGTGGTTTGCTTCTTTGTTGGTCTCTCCTTGCTCTCTGTGTGTGGGGTCAGTTTCGGATTTTACCAGAGAAACTTCTGAGTTTGTGAACCAGTAAACCTCTCTCCTCACACTAAAAGTAACCTTGATTCTGACTGTATTGATAATCACTTCTGTACTTTTATTTACAATTTTATAAAAATGATTTTATAAATGTTTATAAATATAAATATATTTTATAAAATATAAATTTAATAAAATTTTATAAATATAAAAGAAGTGTACATTTTTACAGACTTTAGATCAGTTTACCCTCCCTTAGTACTTGATGCAAATGGAAACAAACAGTGTACGTTATTTTGTGTATGGTTGGTATACAGAAATAGATTTGATTTTTTTATAGTGGTAAAAATCTAAAAAGTTACTATCTAAACCATTTTTTAGTGTATAATTTAATACTGTAAAGTAGTCTCACAATGTGGTGAAACAGATCTCTAGAACTTTTTTGTCTTACAAATCTGAAACTTCTTAAATTTTTGTTTTTTAATTTAGATTCAATTAATTAACATATAATGTATTATTAGTTTCAGAGATAGAGGTCCGTGATTCATCAGTCTTATGTAATACCCAGTGCTCATTACATCACATGGTCTCCTTAATGTCCATCACACAGTTACCCCATCCCTCCATGCAACTCCTGTCCAGCAATGCTCAGTTTGTTCCCTATGATTCAGAGTCCCTTATGGTTTGTCTCCCTCTCTGATTTCATCTTGTTTTATTTTTTCCTCTTTTCCCTTATGATCTTCTGTTTTGTTTCTTAAATTACACATATGAGTGAGACCATATGATAATTGTCTTTCTCTGATAGACTTATTTTGCTTAGCATGACTTCCTCTAGTTCCATCGATGTCCTAGCAAATATCAAGACTTCATTTTTTGGTGGCTGAGTAGTATTCCATTTGTGTGTGTGTGTGTGTGTGTTTACATCTTTATCCATTCATCTACTGAGGACATCAGGCCTGTTTCCATAGTTTAGGTATTGTGGACATTGCTGCTATAAACATTGGGTTGTATGTGCCCCTTCAGATCACTGCATTTGTATCTTTGGGGTAAATACCTAGTAGTACATTTGCTGGGTAATAGGGTAGCTCTATTTTTAACTTTTTGAGGAACTGCCATACTCTTTTCCAGAGTGGCTGTACCAGCTTGCTTTCTCACCGACAGTGTAGTGGGATACCCGTTTCTCTGCATCCTCGCTAACATATGTTGTTTCCTGACATGTTGATTTTAGCCATTCTGACTGGTATGAGGTGGTATCTCATTGTGGTTTTGATTTGAATTTTCCTGATGCCGAGTGATGTGGAGCATTTTTTCATGTGTCTGTTGGCCACAAACGTGAAACTTTATATTCACCAAACAGCTTCCCATTCCTCTTTCTCCGGGCTCTTGGTAACCACCATTTTACTTTCTGTTTCAATGAATTGGACTACTTTTAGATGTCTCTCACAAGTGGAATCACACAGTATTTAATTTTTTGTGTGTGCATGTCAGTATTCTGCTTTTCATTTTACTTAGAAAGGTGTCTTCAAGGTTTATCCATGTTGTAGCATATGATAGGATTTCCTTCCTTGTAAAGGCTGATTAATACTTCATTGTATGTATAGAGTTCATTAAGTTTATCCATTCTTCAGTACATGGACATGTGGGTTGCTTTCACCTCCAGGCTGTTATGAATAGTGCTGCCATGAATGTGGGTATGCAAATAGTTCTTTAAGATTCTGCTTTCAATTCCTTCAGATCTATAACAGAAGTAGAAATTTTCATCGATTTCTTGGTATGGTTTAGTTTTATAGTTTCTGCACAAGTTAAGTGTGTTACAGATCAAAATAGACCTGACCACTAATTTACTGATCAGTTTAATGATCTCTTTCCTAGAAGTAGAGTGGGGTACAATCAACCATTAGCTGGATTTCAGGCAGCAGAGATAGCTAGGATTGGCTGCTCTCATTTGTAAGTTTGATAGGTTTTGTAAAGAGACAGGAGACGTACTGGGAAACATTAGGAGAGATTTGAGGTCATGTGAATCATGTAAGGAAAAGGAGGGTAGGACAGCTGTTCTTAAAATGAAGTCTCTAGACCTTCTGGGGTTATTGAGACCTTTTTCAAAGGTTTGTGAGGGTAAGCCTACTTAGTACTAATATACTAAGATACTATTTTCCATTTTTACTTTGCACTTCTGGTGCAAAAGGAACAATAAAAGTACTGGTATTAAGCTGTATTTTCCACTACCATACATAAGTTATTAAAAGGAAAAGTGAAGCAGTAAAAAAAATATGAATTTTATTAAATTTTGATCCATGAGTACATGTTCTTTTAAAAATATTTTGTGTTAAAAATGGAATGGATGTATGAAGCATTTCTGTTGCATACTGAAATATGATGATTGAGAAAAAGCATTTGTGTGATTATTTGAGTTGCAAGCTGAGCTACCCACTTAAGAAGGATCACCATTTTTACTTGAAAGAACTACAAAGTATGGTTATTCATACTCATGCATTTGGTAGATAGCCATTTTCATGAAAATGAATGAAGTATGTTTCTTTAGTAAATAACTCAGGGCAATTGTTGCCAATGATGAAATTTGAGATTTCAAGTAAAAATTCAAATTTTGCAAAAACTGTATTTGCCAGTGTGAGCTTCAAAGTGTCCCAATACTTGAAAAGCTGTTTTAATGAGGCGAGTGGTAATACATACTTATTTAAAGTTTTAATTTTAATTCCAGTTCGTTAACATATAGTGTTGTATTAGTGTCAGGTGTGCACTATAGTGATTCAGTACTTCCATACAACACCCAGTGCTCATCACAGGCGCACTCTTTAATCCCCATCACCCATTTACCTGATCCCTTGACCACCCACTTCCTCTGCGGTAACTTTCATTTTATTCTCCATAGTTAACAGTCTGTTTCTTGATTTGTCTTTCTTGCTCTCTCTCCTTTTTTCCCCTTTGTTTGTTTATTTCTTAAATTCCACATATGAGTAAAATTAGATGGTGTTCATCTTTCTCTGACATTTTCTCTTATCGTAATACTCCCTAGCCCCACCCATGTTGTTGTAAATGGCAAGGTTTCCTTCCTTTTTTACTGAATATTCCATTGTGTGTATATATTTAAATATATATACCATAGATCAGTGGTAATATTAGTAAAAATGACTTTTCGATATTGTATAATGAAAGGTGTCCACATTTGAAAGATAGGCATAACTCGGTGAACTAATATTTTCCAAATGAACAAAGATGATACACAAAATTGTGCGTGCATGAAATAGCCTTTCAAAACACAAGATAGATTAACAATTTTAATGTAACAGAGTATGAAAAGGTCATTGATACGGTTCTAAATTTGAAATTGCAACTAAACTTTAAGAAAGTACAGATAAGTTGGAATTTAGTATAAAAAAAGGAATATTCACCTATGTCTGAAATGGCTATTAAATACTTCTCCCCCTTTCAGCTAAATATCTGTGTAAGGTTTTCTTAATATCCTTTAACCAAGAGAGCATAGTCAGTAGATTGAATGAGAAACCAATAATATATTTTAGATTGAAATCTAATGCATTTTAGATTTGGAAAAATGTATGAGTGTCACCCTTCTCAATATTCGTTTTGAAAATCTATTTTTCATAAAAATGTCTCTGATAACATGTTAAGGGCTACTACTATTTCTGAAAAAATTATTAAATAAGTATATTTAAAACTTAGAATATGGTAACTATCCTAGATATAACTCACAAAACCAAAGCTTTTCATGGTCTTGAATGATTATTAAGAATGTAAAGTAGTCCTGAGATGAATGTATTTGAGAACTGCTGGTCTGGGGCAAACAATACATATCTCTTCCTTATTTCTTTTCAGACATCTCCCTGTAATCTCAGAAATTCTGAGAACCGTATCTAGCCCAGGACAAAGGTTGGATGAACATACAATCTAGGGCATTTAGAATGATAAATAGCAAGCATTTTTTTTGTGAATGCAGTGAACATGTAAAACAGGTATTTGGTGCCACTGTAGAGCGTCTGTCAACTGTGGATCTTCTGGGGCCTATTTGTAAATGGGACCCTCCTTTCTGGCAAAGTATGTGGTGAAGGGCAATAGACTCAATGAATTTTCTAAGTGATATGGTATCTCAACAGGGATTTTATACATTAATACAAACATACAACATCTGTTTTTAAGTATTTTTTTTTAATGGGTGGACTTCTTTGCAGCTTGCTAACATGATTCTCAGCTTTTATCAACTAGGTAGCATTATCTCAAATATTCAAGAAAATTTTATTACTTCATCTTTCTTCTTGGCCTTCCACTTCCAAAGCACTTGGACAGAGATTTGACTTTGATTCTTTTTTTCTAGAATGCTGATTTTGTGTTTAACCACCTTCTAGGTAAGGTTTATTTTTATTAATGGCTCACTGATTTTTTTTAGATGCATCCACAGAATTCCTGGAATATTTCATGAGTATTAGAGAGGTGCTTTTATTTCTTGGCTAAGTAAAAATCTGATAACATTCACTGTGATCTAGTCCTACACTAAATGTGAAGTACTGATAACTAGCACATTAGTGAATGAATCTCACAATTCTACCTCAAAACCCACAGTTTTTTTTTTTTCTTTAAAAAGAGAGAGAGCAAGAGAGCCGAGGCACGCATGCATGGGGGCGGGCAGAGGAAGTGGGAGATAGAGAATTCTGAGCAGACTCCATGCTGAGCATGTTGAGGTGGGGCTCGATCCTCCCATCCCAAGATCATGACCCTGAAACCAACACCTGAGCAGAAACCAAGAGTTGATGCTTAACTGACTGAGCCACTTAGGTGCTCCCCAAACCCACAGTTCTTAGAAGGCCTATGTCTAGATCATTATTTAAGATCTGTGTTAAGTTTAAATTCTTCCTATTACCATTTTTGAGAGGTTTTGTGATACCAAGCTATGTATTTCTGTAGCTAACATATGTTCTCTCATGGAAAGAAACTTTAAGAAATGAATAGGAAATAAAAGTGGTATATGAATGAAATATTTGTGTAAATAAATGCAGGATATGTCTATTGTTTACAATTTTACTTTCTGCGATTTAAAACAGAAGCCTTGAAGCAATACTAAAATGTAAAGTTTATCATTTAGGTTTTACTGTTTGAGAAAATAGAAGCCACCAATCTAACCATGTGCTTATCAGTGCAAGCTGTTGAAGTTACTATCTACTTCTAAGTTTAAAACATAGATTAAAAAAACTGTTATATCTAAAACCTATATTTTTTACACCTATAAGAACTGTCACAGAAACTCAGATAAATATTTTCTGTCTTTCAAAATTTTCAGTTGCAAGTGCTCAAAACACTGTTGCATAAAGTCTTCATGAAATGGTCCTGGTCCCTCTGGCTCCATCCTTCCCCACTCCTCCAAGGATACCCAATATTCTAGCTGTGTTGAACTCTGAAATTTCCTGAACGCACCATTCTTTTTCTTTATAGAAAATCCCACCTTATATATATTGCTCTCCCTGCCCAAAATACCCATCATACTTTTCTTTCTAGACAACAGCTAATAGTTTTCCAAAATAATAATATGACCTAATGCTTATATGTGCTTAGTATGAACAGGGTACTCTAACAAGCACTCATACATATTTTTATCATTTAATCGTCACAGCTACTCTAGGAGGTATTGCCTCCATTTTACAGAAGAGGAAACTGAGGCACAGAGAGGTTAAATGACTAATCCAAGGTCACCCAGCACATAAATGATAGGCTATGATTTGAACCCAACATGTCCAGCTCCGGAGTCCATGGTTACATAATATTGTCAATTTTTCTAGAAAGCCTTCCATGTTGTCTCTGGGAAGAGAAATGGTTTCATCTCTGTTCCTGGTTCATGCTTTGCTTATAGCACTTTATCACATTGTTGCCATAATTTGTTTTTCATTTCTATTTCCCTTATAGTAGACAGTGACACTATGAGGAGCCAGGAATTGGGTTTTATTCAACTTGGTATCTTCAATAGATTACCTGGAGGAGTGCTTGCTGAGTAAATGAAATGGCCAGTTGGAAGAAAACAATATTAAACATGTCTTTCCTACTTTGAAATTTGTTCCTAGAGTTCAAAATGCTTTTTACAGACTGGTTTTTTTTTTTTTAAGGTAACTTCAGTTATCTAATCTGGTAGATTTATTAGAACTGAAGACAATTGGACATCTATCACAACTTACGACTATCCGAATGATAGAGTCTGAAGCAACCATATAAAGCAGAATGTCTGCCACTTTTATTGTAAAGAAACTGAGCCAGCTGAATGAAGAGAGTTGCCCCATTGTCAGAGATTTTTTTTTTTTTAAGCAACGTAGGGATGGTAATAGGTCGTCCGGACCCCCAGAATGAATTCTTTAACAGAAATATGTGAAACTTCATCCAGAAGCTCTACAGCTGTAAATTAGTATTCTCAGTCTATGAGCTCAGGTCTTGTTTGAGCTCTATGGTTAATGCAGTATGTGCATTTTTACAAAATAGTTCTGAAGGATTGGGTGTGGGTTTTTTTTTTTTTTTAACAGGTCAAACCTGCTTTGTTAAAATGTTCCTTTCTGTCAAACAAGTTCCACATTTACAAATGAATTCCTTTTTGATTACACAGAAGTGCTTCCATGCTGTCTCATTAAAGATGAATATTTCTCCCTTTAAATTTTAAATGTAACTGGAGGATGAACTGCCAAAATCCTGAAATTCTGTTACAGGAGGGGGATTTCTTTAAATTTGGGCTAATATAGAAAATGCTACCTTTTTTGAGTAAAGGGTTTTTTTCAAGTTACCATTTATAATTAATTTCATTAAAGTCTTTACTAATGGGGATACTTAGGACAACTAAAATATTTCAATAAAAATGGGTAAAGACTAGAAGGAAAATGGGAGGGGAGTGATAAGAAAGAGAAGGCTGGGAGAGTTTTCTGTCAGTACTAAAAGGAGAAGTATTGGAACAGATTGTAAATTTAATAATGGCATAGATTAGAAGGTATTATTTGAAAAGCTACAGCTGCCTTGCTGTCTAGGAAGGCCACTGTCAATGGAGTGTCTGTAGTGACTCAAGGTAACTTGATTAGAGTAGGCAAATACATGATTTAAGAGAAAATACTAAGGTGCCATTAAAATGTATGTGAGAGTTTGCTCGTGGTATAAATCCTCCTCCCTACCCCTTTAAGTGACCCAGAAGACTTAAATTCACCTTAAAAATCTGATAGGTTTTGTTGTAGTAAGAGGACTGCTTCTCTATATGCCTAAGAAATCTGAAGAGTGTTTAGGTTCTTTATTTAAAAAAGGAGAGAATAAAGTCAATTGCTATGTAAATCCCCAATTTTTATATGCATATGCATATATTCCGGTTTCAGTAACCCCTCTCCCCCATCAGCTCTTCTCAACTAAATGTTTTCAGCTCCTGGGTATAAGATGAGGTAAAACATTTTCCTTTTGTGTTCATTCAAATAACACCTTTGTTTAAAGACACAGTCATTCCAAGTGGAAATCCATGTGTTTAATTGGGATTTGCAGAAGATAAGATCTCTTTTTCACTTGAATTATTTAATTCTGTGGATTTTTGCAAGTTGCTTTCTCGTTTTCTCTTTAATTTCTATTTCTCAAGATAGAACTGGAGTCCCCTTAGGGACAAATCTGGTCTATGTTTCCATGGAGAGTCTGCTATGGAAAGTCAACAATGCATTTTCAGTGCAACCTCATTGCCTATGGACAAGAAATAACATTTTCAAAAAAAATTTTTGAAAGATACTGTTTGAAGGAGGGATTGGGATTTTCTCTTTATACTGTATTTTGTAAAGAGGCGCAGTTCTTGCTGTTAGAGACGGAAACTCCTACAACAGGCAGAAAAATACTAACATATTCTTGTAGGGGCACATGGACAAACAAAAGTGAATGAATCTTGCTGGTTGTGTAAATAATTCAGTCAAAACTCATCTGTACTTCCTGAGTGCTTTCTACTGAAACAAGGAATTCAGCATTTTAACCCTGTATGGCCTGCATGGAGCCCTAGATATATGGGAACCAAAATAAGGAGCTGTAATATGGGTATAAAAAAGAAATAGTGAAGAGGAAAAGAAGTAAGAAGACCGGGGCTTACCACCTCTTTCACCATTCACATAACTTTAGACCTCTCTCTGAAGTATAGGTAGTTGTATTTACTATACTCCTATCACGGGATTATAGTAAGGATAATATACAGAGATATCATGTATTGAAGAAGAAACAGCAGTGCTCAAATGGAGTCATTTGTGCTAAGTCCCGCATCAGCAAACCAAGACTTAATACCTAACTTAACCGCAGTTTTAGTGCCTCCCAGGGATGTAATCTTAACCAATCAGTCTGTACTTTTCTGGTCAGCACTAGTGAGGTAATCCACATGATAGGCCCTTTCCATCCTCCAGAGGTGAGGTAATCTACATTTTCCTTTGTCACTGCCACCCTTCTGCCTATAGAGGACTTGTGTTTTGTACAGCTCCTTGAAGCCCCTTTCTATTTGCTAGATGGGATGCTGCCTGATTCACAAATCCTTGAATAAAGTCAATTTGATCTTTAAATTTACTCAGTTGCATACTTTGTAACACCTGAAAAATTAGTGAAAGAGTATAGTACTCCTAATTATTATTTGTTAGCTATACTTTGTCCATTACCTTTAAGTGATTTGAAGAACATAAAGGTCAGGTCTCATTTCAGGAAAGCTTATATATAACCAAAGATTTCCAAAGCCCAGATAATGATCAGCACAACCTGATTCCAGGAAAACCTAATTCTGGCAGGATTTGAGCTGTAAAAGCAAGAGTATATAGCACTCAAGAGCAGGCAAGTTTTGCTGAATTCAATTCTCAAGTGGACATGGACATGTCTCCTAACTTTCTCTGTTCTATGCTGATCTATTTCAGGACCGGGTAAGTGTGCTCAAGATTGCTGCAGCTTTAGTCTCTTATCCTTATGCCACTGTGGCTAGCCGCCCCTGCTGTTTAATCAAAACTGCCGATCAAAGTCACCTCTGAAAGACAGGCGGATGAGGCAGTAAGTTAGGACCGTCATTCTTCAGAGACTCTAGACTGTTAGAAAAAGGGTAGGATAGGTAACCCAATGTGCTTTTTTATAGCCCAAAGCTAGATGGTTTCTTATGGATCTGATATGAAACAATGTTTTCTGCCTTTGAATTTCTTTAGAGTTTTAAGCATTTTAAACAATGTAGAATTACCAAGAAAAGATTTTTTTTTTAATACATAAGAACTTGAAAGAAGAAAAATGGAAAAAAACTCAAAACATGCTGAGGGACTTTTGTATATATCCACTTATGAACAAACCTGTCTTTTTTGATAGGGCTCCATGAGTCAAATTATCTAGCAGGGCAAGCAGATCATTTTCAAGAACTGAAGACAGTTATGAGGGAGGGGAGGAAATGCATCATCTTTTCAGATGAAATGAAAGTTAATGTTAGTCTTTGTAATAATCTTAATCATTTTAGAGATTTAAGAGAAACCCAGAAGATGCAGGCCCAGGATGAATTATAGAAACCCTAGGTTCAGAGATTTGAGAAGACTGGACAGGGAGACTTCTAACTGTTATAATTAATTCAAATAGATGGTACTGAAAGCTTATCTCTATGTGTTACCTTGTTATTAACTAATTATATTAATGCTTTTATGACCTAAAGTAGGACAGCCAAAGAACATTTTACCATAGAATGAATGAGGAAACAGAATATATAACACGGTAGACTGGAGGAATTGGTGCTCTTAAATAAAGACTAGATTTTCAGACTAATTTTTCTATGTAATTTCTTCTTTCAACTCAAGTTGCTTCATCTTTTTTTCTTTTAAGATTTTATTTTGTTTATGNTAAAGACTAGATTTTCAGACTAATTTTTCTATGTAATTTCTTCTTTCAACTCAAGTTGCTTCATCTTTTTTTTTTTTAAGGTTTTATTTTGTTTATGTGACAGAGACAGCCAGCAAGAGAGGGAACACAAGCAGGGGAAGTGGGAGAGAAGAAGCAGGCTCCCAGCAGAGGAGCCTGATGTGGGGCTCGATCCCAGAATGCTGGGATCACGCCTTAAGCCGAAGGTAGACGGTTAACGACTGCGCCACCCAGGTGCCCCAAGTTGCTTCATCTTTAAAATGGGATTGAAAACATTTTTCTTAATGCAGAAGGCTGCCTCAGAAGTGTTCAGGATTATAACTTGCATCTCTACGATCTATTTCATGTCTGAATCTGAGCAAAAGGCCATTTTCACAATGCTACAATTAAATGAGATATATTAAGAACTTTTTCCCAGACCACAGCCTGAGTAGAACCTAAGTAAATATAGGCCCACTTCAGGGATGTTGTGGGTTGGGTTTCAGACCTCTGCGATGAAGTGAGTATTGAATTGAAGTGAATATTGCAATAAAATGAGTCAAATGAATTTTCTGGTTTCCTAGTGCTCATAAAAGTTATGTGTACACTGGACTCTAGTCTGTTAAGTGTGCAATAACATATCTAAAAAGGTACATACCTTGATTAAAAAATACTTGATGGGGGCGCCTGGGTGGCACAGCGGTTAAGCGTCTGCCTTCGGCTCAGGGCGTGATCCCCGCGTTATGGGATCGAGCNCCCGGCATTATGGGATCGAGCCCCACATCAGGTTGCCCCGCTATGAGCCTGCTTCTTCCTCTCCCACTCCCCCTGCTTGTGTTCCCTCTCTTGCTGGCTGTCTCTATCTCTGTCAAATAAATAAATAAAATCTTTAAAAAAAAATGAAATAAAAAATACTTGATGGCCAGTGTTGCTGGTGGAGGGTCTCGGCTAATGCCGNCCCGGCGTTATGGGATCAAGCCCCACATCAGACTCCTCCATTATGAGCCTGCTTCTTCCTCTCCCACTCCCCCTGCTTGTGTTCCCTCTCTTGCTGGCTGTCTCTATCTCTGTCAAATAAATAAATAAACTCTTTAAAAAAAAAAGGAAAAAAAAATACTTGATGGCCAGTGTTGCTGGTGGAGGGTCTCGGCTAATGCCAATGGCTGCTGAGTGATTAGGGTGCTGATGGCTGAAGGCTGGGGTGGCTGTGGCAGTTTCTTAAAATAAGATAACTGTGAAGTTAGCTACACCAATGGACTATTTCTTTCACTTGAACACTTAGAAGCTATTGTAGGGTTATTAATTGGCTGAATTATTTTATTATTATTATTATTNAGCTACACCAATGGACTATTTCTTTCACTTGAACACTTAGAAGCTATTGTAGGGTTATTAATTGGCTGAATTTTGTTATTATTATTATTATTATTTTTTTAATTTATTCGACAGAGATAGAGACAGCCAGCAAGAGAGGGAACACAAGCAGGGGGAGTGGGAGAGGAAGAAGCAGGCTCATAATGGAGGAGCCTGATGTGGGTTGATCCCATAACGCCGGGATCACGCCCTGAGCCGAAGGCAGACGCTTAACCGCTGTGCCACCCAGGCGCCCCAATTAATTGGCTGAATTTTGATACCGTTGTGTCACAGGTAATGGAGAGGCCTGAGGTGAGGGAGAGAGATGGACAACAGTTGGTCAGTGGAGCAGTCAGAACACAGACATTAATCAATGAAGTTCACCGCCTTATATGAGATGGTTTGTGATGCTCCAAAAAACAATTAGTGTAGGAAAGGCGAGGATCACTGATCACAGATGATCATAATAAATACAATAATAATGAAAAAGTTTGAAATATTGTGAGAATGACTAAAATGTGACACAGAGACATGAAGTGAATAACTGCTGTTGGAGAAATGGTGCCAATAGACTTGTTTGATGCAGGGTTGCTGTAAACCTTCAGTATGTGGAAATGTGGAATCTACGAGGTACAATAAAATGAGTAATGTCCTTAGTCTCAACTACAATGAAACTATAGTCTTTGTAGAATTTACAGTCATCTGCCTTAAGTGCACCAGGCCTCTCTGGCTGATTCAGGACTTGTCTTTAATTATATACTGGTGGGCTATGATTCTTTAAGTTCATTTCTAGACAGCTTGTGGTGAAAGCAGATTATAGTTCGGCATTGTTTAAAAACCTGCCAGTTACAGATTCGTCCACTTGTTTATAATTCTTTGATATACTTGAACTCCTTGAAACTTTAGAAAACACATGGAAGGTGACTCTTCTGAGTAGACGAATTCCCATTGCACTAGAAAAGCAGGTAGCTGGTTCATTATTAAATGAGCTATGCAAAAAATAAAAGTCTAGTTTGAGCTCAACAATTAGCAAAGAAAATTTTGTAGCATTTTATTTTAACCATTTGATAAAATCTATTTCTTGGTTAGTATGCTTTTTATTGTAGTATTTTCCTTTGCTGACCTAGTGTTTCAATATCATTTTTTTTTCTGGTAATAACTGATATTTTGAGTTGAGGCAGGAACCTTGCTTTTATTTCCTCAGTAAGTGATACATTCTGCTGTACCAATTAATACTGCCACCAGTAGCTCATGAGGGGTCTTTTCTTCTCTACATCCTCACCAGCACTAGTCATTTTTTATCTATTTGAGTCCAGCCTTTCCGACAGGTGTAAAGTGATCTCATTGTAGTTCTGATTTCCAGTTCCCTGACGATTAGCCATGGTGAACATCTTTTCATGTGTCTTTTGGCCATGTGTATGTCTTCTTGGGAAAAATGTCTACTTAGATCCTTTGCCCATTTTTTAATCAAATTTTTTTGGGTGTTGAGTTGTAGGAATTCTTCATATACTTCAGATTTAATCCCTTATCAAATATATTATTTGCAAATATCTTCACCCATTGAGTAGGTTGCCTTTTTGTTTTGTTCATGTTTCCTTTGCTGTACAAAAGCTTTTTATTTTGAAGAAGTCTCAGTAATTTGTTTTTGTTTCCCTTGCGTTGGGAAATGTACCTAGAAAAATGTTGCTATGGCTGATGTCAAAGAAATTACTGCCTGTTTTCTCTTGCAGGATTTTTATGGTTTCCTTTCTCACGTTAAGATCTTTTATCCATTTTGAGTTTATTTTTGTGCATGGTGTAAGAAAGTGATCTAGTTTCATTGTTTTGCACGTAGCTATCTAGTTTGCCCATTTATTGAAGAAACTTGTTTCCCCATTTTATATTCTTGTCTCCTTTGTCATAGATTAATTGAGCATATAAAGGTGCATTTATTTCTGGGCTCTCTTTCGTGTTCCATTGACCTATGTGTATTTTTGTGTCAGTACTGTACTGTTTTGATTAGTATAGGCTCGTAGTATATCTTGAAATCTGGAGTTGTGATACCTCCAGCTTTTGTTCTTTCTCAGGATGGCTTTGACTATCTGGGGTCTTTTGTGGTTCCATGCAACTTTTAGTATTTGTTCTAGTTCTGTGAAAAATCCTATTGGTATTTTGATAGGGATTTCATTGAATCTCTAGATTGCTTTGGACAGAATGGGTGTTTTTAACTATATTAATTGTTCCAATCCATAAGCATAGAATATCTTTCTATTTGTGTCATCTTCACTTTCTTTCATCAGTTTTCTCTCGTTTTCAGAGGACAGGTCTTTCACCTCCTTGTTTAAGGGAGATTCCCATTCACCTGTTTAAGGGATAAAGTTATTCCAATTTTTACTGTTATGAAATCTTTTTACATGTTTCTTTGTTACCAGGTGAATAACATTTAGTATAGATTTCTACATATAAAAATAAAAGATAAAGATATGAACATTTCAAATTGTGCTAGACGATGCTGTGTTGTTCTGGGCAGGGTTTTACTAATTTACATGCCCACCCATAGTGTGTGAGAATGCCTGATTCCCACATCCTTCCTTTATCTAGACATCATTAGTCATCTTAGTTTTTGTCAACCTGCTACGACAAAAATGATGCCTTATTGTTTTAATTTACCTTTCCATAATTACCAACAAATTTGAGAATCTTTCTCTTTTTTTCTCTGTATTACATTTTCATAACATTTGCTCATCTTTTCTATTCAGTTATCAATCTTTTTGATTTAGAGAAGTTCTTAATATAATACACAGCAATTTGCTACTTGTTTTTAATTTTATAAATGGTGTCTTTTAACTCTCAAATAATCAACTCTTCTTTGTCTGGAGTCTGCTTTTGAGTATGATGTTAGAGGTCTAGTTATAGTTAGTATTTTCAGATGTGGTTATTAAGTGTGCTGTGCTTTGTCCACAGGTTCATTTTAAAAATTAAAATTCAGTAAGCAGGTTTTATAGTATCAGAGTATGTAAATGTTGGTTCACTGTAAAATGAGTATATTTGGGCTCTTAGGAAAAGGAATCTGTTGGTACTAACCTTATGCATCTCAAAGGAACGTGATATCAAGCACAAAATTCTGTCTCGCTTCCTCTTTCTTTATAATACTCAAACACTTGCTCAAGAATGATATCACATTTTAGTTTGCTTCGTAATCATTAGTTTTTATATAATTCTTGATGTTTCTAATTGTTCTCACATGAAAACATTGGTTATCAGTAGGATAGAAAGGAAGACGAGTAGTCAGAATTAAAGCAAATCTAACTTTGAGAAACCTGACTTTATATGCCTATCATCAGGGCTCAATTGGTGGATGTATATGAAGTATTTGTTTGCTAAGATGTTAAGGTTTTGGATCTGGAGGTACATGTTGGAGCTAGTGTGGTTAAAAGCAGGTCAGTGTCCTCAGTTCTTCTTGGTCTCATCTTAAGAACTTTTTTTTAGCTTCTGGATCTTTACACGTGAGCACATGGTCAGTAATTCCTTATGAAACAGGGGGTTCAGGTAGAAACTTTCATTCCCATTGAAAAGTGAGCTCTAAATTGGGTGGGACCCTACAGACGCTATTTGTTTCTGGTGGGGCATAAGAAGAAGGCACTGGGAAAAGTAATTCTCCCCAGGTGGCTCAGAAAAATGAGGAGGACATTTCTGAAAAAGCCATTAAGTCTTTGAAAAGACTTATCAATACAAAAACGTGTCTATTATGTGGCACAGAATAATGTATAGTAAGGCCTTTCAAAATCAGGCAATTTCCACAGTTGGAATTATTTTAGGATACTGGAGACTTTCTTAGGTTTCTCCATGCAGCATTATTTTTAAAATGATAGATTACATGTTTAGAATAGGGGCAGGTGGGGAGAGAAATGGAGCATATATTGAGTAGAAAAGTATTCCTAAAAGGTCTGCCCTGAAAGATGAAATGAACTAACATGCTGGTTGGGGTCATTTGCTGCAATTTTCTCCTTTGGTTTCCTGTTACTGAATGGTCTACTAACGCTCTTTCCTACCTGTAGATTGGAGATCTTTGCCAATATTCCAACACAGGGGTCAGCCCTCATTTCACTTACATTTCTTTCTTGCTTAAAACGAACAAACAAAGCTAGAAACCCCGAAATGACATTCATTCTCTTTTGGATGGCTTGGGAATCCTATGTCAAGTATCCATGACAGAAATCCACACATCTTGGCATTAATGTTGACGAATAATAAAGCCTGGATCCTAAGCTTGACTTCCGTATGTTATAACTCAGCATGATTGTTATCATCCTCTGTTAAGTACATCTGCAAACCATGCTGAGGGCTGGGTGCACTTGAATAGCAGTCATAAAAATAAGACTTTATGAAGCTGGAGTGATGGTCATGGTTGTCTCTGTTTATGTGTTTATTAAATCCTGGACACCAATAACTGTGTGCCTCTGCCATTTGAAGTAATGCCAAATTAATAATCTAGGGGAGGGGTAGATAAGATTAATAATACACTTTAGTTAATAAATAGTTCATTTCAGCATGTTGTCTGAGTTTAAATACTTGGGGTTGGCTGTAATTGAAATTACATAGCAGCAGGAATGAAAATATTTTCTGTAAAAAAATGATTTGCTGTGACCATTAAACTAGTTTTTATGAGAGAAAATGTGTGTTCTCTCACAGAGACCAATGTTGATCCTTTTAAGAACAACCTGAATAATGGAGTAACTTGTCAAATTTTTATAAGTTGACATTTAGGGGTATTTTTGATTTAAGGGTGACAATTGAAAGGTGGTTTAATGCCATGTTAGGAAAAAAAGGAGCCTTGAATCTCATGCTATGCAGGATTACAGTTACAGAAAAGAAAATGACTTGAAATTATACAACCAATTATGTTTATTTCATATACTCTCTGGGGACAAAAAAAAATGTAAGCGCTGGAATTGTTGGGTTTGAATAACTGAGAACCAATATGTGAAAATTAAAATTACCAGTTATCATATACTTTTCTCATCCAGATTCTAACCAGGTCCAACCCTGCTTAGCTTCTGAGATCAGATGGGATCAGGCATGTTTAGGATGGTATGGCTGTAGACTTACCCTATATTTCTACTTACAACTTCTACACACGATTTTTACCCCTTTAAAAATACTTATTTACCTGCAACCTTAACTGGTCTCAGAATTTAGCCTCACATAACTAAATATTATTGTAGCCCTTTATATTATTATAGCTGTTTACAGAAGATGATTGTCTGTACAAGGTACCTACTCATTATGGTTTACCTGACTGCCTCTCTGGGGTTGTGAGGTTGAACCTGTGCAGTCATATATGGAGTCACTGGTCTTGCCTTCCGGTAGACATTTGTGTGAAACCACTTACCTTCTGGGCTTTGGATTTTGCCTAGAGTGATGGCAGCCATCTTATGATCTTGATGTGACAAACGTGCAGATGAAAGCAACATTCTGAAAATGACAAAGCAGAGAGAGAGCCCTCAGGTCCTTGATGATGTGATTGTGTTACTAAATTAACCGACTCTGGACCAATCTCTCTACAGATTCTTGTTATTATTGCTGTAACAAGCAATAATAATTACTTATTATTATGACATAATAAGTGCTTTTAGCTTTTTAAAAATTTAAGTATAGTTGACATTCAATGTTATATTAGTTTCAGGTGTACAAAACAGTGATTTGATAATTCTGTACATTACACCATGATAAGCTTTTTATTTTGGTGCAATCCCAATTGTTTATTTTTGCTTTCGTTTCCCTTAACTCAGGAGACTTATCTAAAAAAATATTACTAAGGTTGATGTCTAAGAGATTACTGCCTACTTTTTTAAAAGGAGTTTTATTGTTTCAGGTCTCAAATTTAGGTTTTTAATCCATTTTGAATTTATTTTTCTGAAAAGTGTTTGAAGGTGGTCCACTTTAATTCTTTTGTTTGTAGCTGTCCAGTTTCCCCAGCACCACTTATTAGAAGAGACTATCTTTTCCTCATTGTATATTCTTGGCCCTTGTATTGTAGATTAATTGACCACACAAGTATGTGGTTATTTCCAGTTCTCTATCCTGTTCCATTGATCTATATGTCTTTTTTTGTTCCAGTACCATACTGTTTTGATAGCTTTGTATCTTGAAATTGATATCTTGTGATACCTCCAGTTTTTTTTTTTTTTTTTTTTTCAAGATGGCTTTGGCTATTCAGGGTCTTTGTGTTTCCCTATAAATTTTAGTATTATTCTAGTTCTGTGACAAATAGTATTGGCATTTTTGATAGGGAGTGTAATTGCTATTACTCTTTAAGATCTATCTGTATAGATTTAAATTTTGTTGCTTGTTACAGTGAGCATTTTGTCTTTGGGCTTTTCCCTCTACCTATGCTAGTTTTGTCCTATACATGATGATAGCACAGTGTTGTTTACTACCAGCCACTGGCATGCCTTGGAACTCTTTTCTTTTGGAATTGGTTTCATAGATTTGAGATGAGAGGGTGGTATCACTGATAGCCCCTGAAAATATTGCATCATGAATTACAAGTCTTGTGAAGCATGTGTTCTGATTTGCTTTTACCAAAGGCAGCTTTGGTGCAAATGCCAGTTGGCAGGATCTACTTTTCTCCATGAGGCACACACCATGCCATGGGACATGATGGCAAAGATGTATTTGGATTTTGAAATCTTATTTGCAAACTCCCACGTGAAGTCTTTCCAGCTCTGTGAGGTCAAAGAGCTTCTTTAAGCTGTTCTTCCAGTTGGGAAATGTTCTCATTAACCAGAGCAGCTCAGATTGTGTGTGATGGAAGGTCAAAACCAAGCTGATTTTCTTATTTTTCTTCCTCCCACATCACTTTTCANTATCATATACTTTTCTCATCCAGATACTAACCAGGTCCAACCCTGCTTAGCTTCTGAGATCAGATGGGATCAGGCATGTTTAGGATGGTATGGCTGTAGACTTACCCTATATTTCTACTTACAACTTCTACACACGATTTTTACCCCTTTAAAAATACTTATTTACCTGCAACCTTAACTGGTCTCAGAATTTAGCCTCACATAACTAAATATTATTGTAGCCCTTTATATTATTATAGCTGTTTACAGAAGATGATTGTCTGTACAAGGTACCTACTCATTATGGTTTACCTGACTGCCTCTCTGGGGTTGTGAGGTTGAACCTGTGCAGTCATATATGGAGTCACTGGTCTTGCCTTCCGGTAGACATTTGTGTGAAACCACTTACCTTCTGGGCTTTGGATTTTGCCTAGAGTGATGGCAGCCATCTTATGATCTTGATGTGACAAACGTGCAGATGAAAGCAACATTCTGAAAATGACAAAGCAGAGAGAGAGCCCTCAGGTCCTTGATGATGTGATTGTGTTACTAAATTAACCGACCCTGGACCAATCTCTCTACAGATTCTTGTTATTATTGCTGTAACAAGCAATAATAATTACTTATTATTATGACATAATAAGTGCTTTTAGCTTTTTAAAAATTTAAGTATAGTTGACATTCAATGTTATATTAGTTTCAGGTGTACAAAACAGTGATTTGATAATTCTGTACATTACACCATGATAAGCTTTTTATTTTGGTGCAATCCCAATTGTTTATTTTTGCTTTCGTTTCCCTTAACTCAGGAGACTTATCTAAAAAAATATTACTAAGGTTGATGTCTAAGAGATTACTGCCTACTTTTTTAAAAGGAGTTTTATTGTTTCAGGTCTCAAATTTAGGTTTTTAATCCATTTTGAATTTATTTTTCTGAAAAGTGTTTGAAGGTGGTCCACTTTAATTCTTTTGTTTGTAGCTGTCCAGTTTCCCCAGCACCACTTATTAGAAGAGACTATCTTTTCCTCATTGTATATTCTTGGCCCTTGTATTGTAGATTAATTGACCACACAAGTATGTGGTTATTTCCAGTTCTCTATCCTGTTCCATTGATCTATATGTCTTTTTTTGTTCCAGTACCATACTGTTTTGATAGCTTTGTATCTAAATTGATATCTTGTGATACCTCCAGCTTTGTTTTTTTTTTTTTTTTTTTCCTCAAGATGGCTTTGGCTATTCAGGGTCTTTGTGTTTCCCTATAAATTTTAGTATTATTCTAGTTCTGTGACAAATAGTATTGGCATTTTTGATAGGGAGTGTAATTGCTATTACTCTTTAAGATCTATCTGTATAGATTTAAATTTTGTTGCTTGTTACAGTGAGCATTTTGTCTTTGGGCTTTTCCCTCTACCTATGCTAGTTTTGTCCTATACATGATGATAGCACAGTGTTGTTTACTACCAGCCACTGGCATGCCTTGGAACTCTTTTCTTTTGGAATTGGTTTCATAGATTTGAGATGAGAGGGTGGTATCACTGATAGCCCCTGAAAATATTGCATCATGAATTACAAGTCTTGTGAAGCATGTGTTCTGATTTGCTTTTACCAAAGGCAGCTTTGGTGCAAATGCCAGTTGGCAGGATCTACTTTTCTCCATGAGGCGCACACCATGCCATGGGACATGATGGCAAAGATGTATTTGGATTTTGAAATCTTATTTGCAAACTCCCACGTGAAGTCTTTCCAGCTCTGTGAGGTCAAAGAGCTTCTTTAAGCTGTTCTTCCAGTTGGGAAATGTTCTCATTAACCAGAGCAGCTCAGATTGTGTGTGATGGAAGGTCAAAACCAAGCTGATTTTCTTATTTTTCTTCCTCCCACATCACTTTTCAAGCAAAATTGGATCTAATCATTTTAAGGAGTTTAATATGTTTTAGTAACAGTTTTGACTTACCAGAAGCAATCAGGGATTCACACACTGACAAACTCTAAAGTTGACTATGATTATACAGCATAACTAACACAGTCAGTCATCATCTCCTAATTATGAAACTTTTAAGTTTATGTAATAATGAGAAAGTTATCTTTGTTTCCTTTAGTTGTATGAAGATTTTGTTATCAGTGATTAAAATACTGGTCAAATAGAGAGTTAGTTATTCAGTCTTTAAAAAAATACTTTGTGTTGATTTGGGTTACACTAAATAGGCAGGAACCATCAGACCTTTAACAAAAATCACTTATTGAACATGGTCTTTCATTCTCTAAACTCTGTTCTTTTTACCAAGGAATGTTCTCCTGCACCGGGTCCAGTTAGAAATGTCTTATTTATCCTTCATGATTCAAACTTATGGTGATGTCTTTTGGATGGAGATTCTATCCCCCCCCCACACACACTGTCTATGCTAGTGATATGACTAACAATAGTGATAAATGGTATATGCTTAATAAAAGCTACTTTCTCTGCTCCAAGTAGACTTCACCCTTGTTGTGGGTGGGAGTATAATCTTATTTCTTGATGTTTAGTAGATACTTTATAAATATTTGTTGCATGAGTTAAGAAAAATGGCCCTGTACACATCTACTTTGAATTCCTGTAACTTATTGTGCAAAGTGTTTGTGACGAATCAAAACAACTGTCATGTTTTCAGTTGTGCACTGAATCCTCTTAGGTCAGGCAGTAGTATGTGGGTGGGATGAACTTCTGGATTGGTGGAGAGTGAACCAACTGGTGACCTTAGTGAACTCAGTCTACCACAAAAATAAGGAAAATAAGGCAAAACAACAAAAACCACCATTTCAGAACTCTGGAAATTAACCAGACATGGAACAAACTGTCAGGCATATATTTAAAAGAAAATATTGGTTTTAGGTAAGATAGGAGGGTCCTTGATATTTTAACCTGAAGCTATTCCCATCCTCTCCCTTTTCTTAGCTTAGTGGCATGGTAGTTGCCAGTAACTTTGCAACCAATGAGGACTGACATCTTTTGGAGCCCCGTTAAATGTTTTATCCCCAGAAAACAGTAAATACTTTCCCCCCCATATTTGTGGCTTCCTGCAAAACCTCTTTTTCGAGGGTATTATGGCTATTTGATTTAACTTAGAGCTCAGTTTGGTAGAAATGCTCTGTCCCCAAGATTTCACTCAAAATAGTAGCAATCTGCTATCAACATCACAGTTGTATAAAGCTGTGGTTTTAGTAGGTATAAATGAGATCTTGAGTGGAAAATTAAAAAGAGTATAAACTATGACCAATAATGCAAGACTGGTTTAACATAAAATCAACAAATAAATAGAAAAAAGGACAGAAACTGCATGGTCATCTTAATATATGGGAAAAAAGCATTTGATAAAACATAACATTCTCTCATAAAACACTGAGTACAGTAGATACAGAAGGTAAGTTCCTTACTCTGATTAAGGATATCTTGAATAAACCCCAAATTAACATTCGTGTTGAAAGCCTGAATGCTTTCCCACTAGGATCAGGAACAAGATAAGGAGGTTTGCTCCCACCACTACTAATCAATACTTATCATAGGTTCTAGCCAGGGGAATTCGGCCACAAAGGAAACAAAAGGCATCCAGATTGGAAAGGAAGAAGCATTTCTCTTTGCAAATGACATAATATTGTATATAGAAACTCCTAGGGAACCCACTAAAAATTGAACTTACTAACAAGCTGCAATCAAAAAGACAAAAAATAATAAGCATTGGCAAGCATGTAGAGAAATTGGGACTCTCTTTATTGCTGTTGGAAATGTAAAGTGATATAGCTATTTTGGAAATGATCCTGTCAGTCCTTGAAAATTTTAAACATAGAGTTACCCTATGTCCCAGCAATTTTACTCCTATGTACATACCCAGGACAAATGAAAACCTCTATCTATACAAAAAGTTGTACGAACATGTCCATAGCAGTATTATTTATGTCATTAAAAAGCGGAATTATCCCAGTTGTCTTTCAACTAGTGAATGGATAAAGAAAGTCAAATATATCCATATAATGGAATACTAGTCAGTTGAAACAAGGAAGGAAGGATCTTCTTTAATACATGCTACAAAATGGATAACCCTTGAAAACAGGTTAAATAAAAGAAGTCTGTCATAGAAGACCATATATTATATGATTACATGTCTGTGAAATGCCCAGAGTAGGCAAAGTCTTTGTTTTAAAGTCTATTTTGTCTGATAAAAGTGTTTTCCGTCCAACTGTTTTTTTGTCATTTTACTTCCAATTGCATGGAATATCTTTTTCCCTTTCGGTCTGTATCTTTAGCTTTGAAGTGAGTCTCATAGTTAAGTCTTGTTTTTTATCCATTCAGCCATCCCATGTGTTTTGATGGAAACATTTAGACCATTAACACTTAAAACAATTGTTGATAGGTATATACTTTTCACCATTTTGTTAATTGTTTTGGTTTTTGTAGTTCTTCTCTGTTCCTTTCTTGTTCTCTTGCTCTCTTCTTTTGTTACTAATAACTTCCTTTAGTGCTATGCTTCTATTCCTTTATCTTCATTTTTTGTTTATCTATTAAAAGTTTTTGGTTTGAGGTTACCATGAGGTTTATATATAATATCCTGAATATAAAACTATTTTAAGTTGATAGTCACTTAAGTTAGAACACATTCTAAGACATTGCATTTTTTACTACACCCTCTCCATGTTTCATATATATGATGTCATATTTTACATCTTTTAATTTTGTTAGTCTCAACTAATTTTTAGATAAAATTGACTTTATTACTTTTGTCTTTTGACCTTCCTGCTAGTTTTGTAAGTTGTCGATCTGCTACCTTTACTGTATGTTTGTTTTTACTCGTGACATTTTTCCTTTCATATGTATACTTTTTTACTCTTATTATGGCTTTTTTTTTCCACTTACAGAAATCCCTTTGACTTTTCTTGGAGGTCTGGGTTAGTAGTGATGAACATCTTTAATTTTGTATGTTTGGGAATCTTTTTAGCTCTCATTCAAATCTAAATTATAACCATGCTAATTAGAGTATTCTTGATTATAGGCTTTTTCCCCCCTCTGAACTCAATGCATTTTTATTAGAAGCAAATAAAAGAAAGAAAAGATAGCCAAAAGAATACCTCATAATTTTATAAATTTGAATATAATCCTCAATGATATGGACTTATATTCCACAAAGCTGAACTGATGGCCAACACTGCTAAGGGCCCTCTCTACCAAAGCAGAGACAGTCACCAAGACCCAGATATGGCATCATTGCCTTGAGGGCCACCAGCTAGCTGGTGGCAGGTTGACTCCATGGGCCCATTTCCATTATAGTGGGGGCCCATATACTTATTTTCAATATGGATTTGACTTCCATGCCTGCTATATCTCTTCCAGGACTACCACTGTAAACTTATGAAATGGATTATAGGCTTTTTTTCAGCCCTTGGAATATATCATGCCACTCATTTCTGGCCTGCAAAATTTCTGCTGGAAAATCTGCTTATAGCCTTATCGGGTTTCCCTTGTATGTAACTACTTGCTTTTCTCTTGCTACTTTAAGATTCTCTCCTTTAATATTTGGCATTTTAATTATTTTGTGTCTTGTTTTGGACCTCCTTAAGTTCATCTTACTTTAGGCTCTTGGTGCTTTCTGGACCTAAATATTTGTTTCCTGCCTCAAGTTGGAGAAGTTTTCAGCTCTTATTTTTTCAAATAAGTTTTCTGCCCCTTTCTCTTCTCCTTCTGGGACCCCCCCCCCATAATGTGAATGTGAGTCTACTTGATGTTGTTCCAGACATCTTTTAACCTATCCTCACTTAAATTTTTTTTTTTGCTTTTTAGCCTGATCACTTTCCATACCCTGTCTTCCAGATCACTGATTTGTTTTCCTGTACCCTCTAACCTGCTGTTGATTCCCTCCAGCTTATTTTTTATTTCAGTGATTGTATTGCTCACCTCGGATGGTTCTTTTTTCATATTTTCTACCTCTTTGTTGAAATTCTCACTGAGTTCATTCACTCTTAAGTCTATTGAGCATCTTTATGACCATTGCTTTGAACTCTTTATCAGGTGGATTGCGCATCTCTGTTTTGTTTAGTTCTTTTTCTGAAGTTTTGTCTTACTCTTTTGTTTGGAGGATATTCCTCTTTTTTCTCTCTCTCTCTCTCTTTTTTTTTAACTTTTTGTGTTTATTTTTATCAATTAGGCAGAAGAGCTACTTCTCCTAGTCTTGAAAGAATAGCTTTGTGTAGTAATATCCTCCGTGTAGACTGCATTTTCTTGGCAGCTGTGGCTGGCTGGCTGGGGCTGTAGGGGGTGTAGGCTGGGGGTTCTGGAGTACTTTGTACTGGGGCTACCCTGGTAGGATCACTGGAAGTGAAGGCATGGGCCATGGGATTTCAGGGTTCCCCATACAGAGGGCACCCTGGCAAATCAGCTGAAGCTTAATGAGGTGCAGGCTGGGGGTCTTGGGACATTCCCCAGGGGCACCCTAGTAGTATGCCTGGAGATGAAGCAGATGCCAGCCAGCATCCTGATATGGTCTGCTCAGGAGTCACTCTGGTGGGGAGGCTGGAGATGAAGCAGGCACTGGCTGGGTGATCCTGGTGTGACCCATGTAGGGGCCTCCCTGGTGGGGCAGAAAGAGCTGAAGCAGGAGCAGCTCAGGTGGTCCCATGGCACTCCATACAGGGTACCCTGATGAGTCATCTGTAGCTGAAGTGGGTGTGGGCCTGGTGTTTTGTCCCTATGCCACCTTGGCAAGATGACTGAAGCTGTTGTGAGTGCTGTCAGGGGTGTCCTGGTGTGTGCTGTGCTGAGTCTGCCTTTATGGGGTGGCTTAACCTCCAGTGGGTACACATGGTAGGGCTGCCTTGAGGAGTTGGCTAGGGCTGCTGTGGCCGTGGGTCCTGTGGCTCACTGGGGTAGCAGGCTGGTTAGGGCACCCAGACCTTGCTTCCATTTGCATTGTCAAGGTGGAGTGGGGGTCAAAGACAATGATGCTTGCCTGCCCCTCTGACCCCACAGCTCCCTCACCCTTTGGCAGATGCTCTGGATCTTTTCCTTTATATTCCAGTTGTCCTTTTGAATGTGGCTTTTTTTATGTGCTCCGGGGCAGGTGAATCTGCTCAGGGTCCCTTAGAACCACCCCTCTCCACTGCAGTTCCCAGAACTGGGGGTGGGGTTCCCGTGGTTACCATATCTCTGTCTCTCTTGCCAGTCTCTTTGTGGTCCCTCTATCCTTTGTTGCATAAAAGCTGTTCAGTCAGCTCTCAGTTCTTCCTCAGGGGGGAATTACTCTATATGTAGGTGTAGATTCAGTGTGTCCATGGAGGAGGGAAGTTCAGGGTCTTCCTACCTTGTCATCGTACACCCTCTCTAAGTTCTTATTTATTTTTCTTAGCTTTGTGCTATATTATACTATGCTGATAACTATAGTTTTTAATTTTTTAAAAGATTTTTTATTTATTTACTCGAGAGAGAGCATGAGAGAGAATGGGAGAGATCATGAGCAGTTGGGAGGGGCAGAGGGAGAAGCATACTCCCCACTGAGCACGGAGCCCAATGCAGGACGGGATCCCAGGTGCCTGGGGTCATGACCTGAGCCGAAGGCAGATGCTCAACCAACTGAGTCACTCAGGTGCCCTGATCACTGTAGTTTTATAATGTCTTGCTATCATTAAAGCAAGCCGTTGAGTTTTTTAATTTTAAATATCATGTTTAGCATTTCTGAAAGTACTTCCCCATATACAGATTTACCATCATTGTGAAATTAACTTCTTTTTTGGGGGTAAGTTTTTATTTAATAACAGTTAACAAGCAGTGTAATATTAGTTTCAGATGTACAATTTAGTGATGCAATACTTCCATACAACACCTAATGCTCATCACAGGTGCACTCCTTAATTCCCATCCCCTATTCAACCCATTCCCCTGCTCTCCACCCCTCTGGTAACCATCCGTTCTCTATAGTTAAGAGTCTGTTTCTTGGTTTGCCTTCCCCTATGAGTTTTATGTCTTTTTATTTTTTGAATTCCATATATGAGTGGAATCATATGGTATTTGTCTTTCTCTGACTGATATTGTTAGGTGTAATACTCTCTAGCTCCATCCACATCATTGCAAATGGCATGATTTCATTCTTTTTTATGGCTGAGTAATACTTCATTATATATATATGCATATATAATATATATATATGCATATATATATATATATATATATATATATATATATATGCAACTTCTTCCTTATTCATCAGTGAGGGACTTTTGGGCTCTTTCCATAATTTTGCTATTGTTGATAATGCTGCTATAAACATGACAATGCATGTATCCCTCAAATTAGTATTTTTGTATTCTTTGGGTAAATGCCTAGTAGTACAGTTGCTGGATTGTAGGGTAGTTCTATTTTTAACTTTTTGAGGAAACTCCATACTGTTTTTCAGGGTGCCTGCACCAGCTTGCATTTCCACCAGTAGTGTAAGAGGGTTCCCCTTCTCCATATCCTTGTCTACATCTGTTGTTTCTTGTGTTATTAATTTTAGCCATTCTGACTGGTGTGAGGTGATATCTCACTGTAGTTTTGATTTGTTTTTCCCTGATGATGAGTGATACTGAGCATCTTTTCATGTGTCTGTTGGCCATCTGTATGTCTTCTTCGGAGAAATGTCTATTCATGTCTTCTGCCCATTTTTTAACTAGATTATTTGTTTTTTTGGGTATTGACNTCTTTTCATGTGTCTGTTGGCCATCTGTATGTCTTCTTTGGAGAAATGTCTATTCATGTCTTCTGCCCATTTTTTAACTAGATTATTTGTTTTTTGGGTATTGAGTTTGAGAAGTTCTTTACATGTTTTGGATCCTAACCCTTTATTGGATATGTCATTTACAATTATCTTCTCCCATTCCATAGCTGCCTTTTTTTTTTTTTTTAAAGATTTTATTTATTTATTTGACAGAGAGACAGCCAGTGAGAGAGGGAACACAAGCAGGGGGAGTGGGAGAGGAAGAAGCAGGTTCCCAGCGGAGGAGTCTGATGTGGGGCTCGATCCCAGATTGCCAGGATCACGCCCTGAGTCAAAGGCAGATGCTTAATGACTGCGCTACCCAGGCGCCCCCCATAGCTGCCTTTTAGTTTTGTTGATTGTTTCCTTCACTGTGCAGAAGCTTTTATCTCAATGAAGTCCCAATAGTTTGCTTTTGCTTTTATTTCCCTTGTCTTAGGAGACATATCTAGTAAGAAGTTGCTATGGCTAATGTCAAAGAGTATACTGCTTATGTTCTCCTCGAGGATTTTAATGGTTTCCTAGCTCACATTTAGGTCTTTAATCCATTTAGAATTTATTTTTGTGTATGGTATAAGAGAGTGGTCCCGTTCCATTCTTCTGCATGTTGGTGTCCAGTTTTCCTAACACCATTTATTGAAGAGACTGTCTCTTTTCCTTTGGATATTCTTTCCTGCTTTGTCAAAGATTAATTGACCTTGTAGTTGTGGGTCATTTCTGGATTTTCTATTCTGTTCTATCGATCTTTGTGTCTATTTTTGTGCCAGTACCATACTGTCTTGATCACAACCACTTTGTATGTAATATAACTTGAAATCTGGAATCTTGTTGTCCCCAGCTTTGCTTTTCTTTTTCAAGATTGCTTTGGCTATTCAGGGTCTTTTTAGTTCAATACAAATTTTAGGATTTTTTGTTCTAGCTCTGTGAAAAATGCTGTTGGTATTTTGATACAGGTTTCATTAAATGTGTAGATTGCTTTGGTAATATAGACATCTTAACAATATCTGTTCTACCATGAGCATAGAGTGTTTTTCGGTGAAATTAATTTCTACTAGGCTGCATGCAGTTATCAAAACATAAAAAATAGCTCTCATGAGTAGAGTGACCATTAACTTTTTTACCTTAACTAGGCTACTCTTGAGAGTGAAATAAGCCATGTTAAATAATTATAGAGGAACTATAGGCATAATATGAGACCATCCTAGGCCACCAAGACATAGTTCATCCCCCTTATCAGTAGAAGTCAAATAATGGGATCATGGGTCAATTAATTTCTTCAACTGTGTAATTTATTGCAGAATCTGTGGACTTGAACTTTGTAAAGAGATGGAAGGTTGTCCACTAGAGGTAATGTAAAGAACTTCTTACAAACATGCAAAGAACTTCTTAATATAGAGTTATACTTGGCTTAAATTCTGGTTTTGCCATTGACTACTTGTTTGTCCTTAGGCGAATTATTTAATTTTTGAGGTTTAATTTTCATGTATATCATGTATATAATGTGAGAGTAATAAANGCACTGGGTGTTATACGCAACTAATGAAGCATCAAACTTTACATCGGAATCTGGGGATGTACTGTATGGTGATTAACATAATATAATATAATAAAATAAAAAAAAAGAAATTGAAAAAAATAAAAAATAAAAAATGGTACCCTCATCAAGCTGCTAATCTGATTTGAAAAATTTACATATCTTTTCCCTGAATCCTGAATATTCATGACTTTCCCTAGACCTAGATGAAGCAAGTGCTTTGAGAAATTTATTGTAGCACATATTCAGGCCCCTTGGATTTTCAAAGCTTCTTTATCTCTTTGCTTCAGGATATAATAAAAGCATAAGAATATCAGGAAGAGGTTAATACCATGGGGCGCCTGGGTGGCACAGCGGTTAAGTGTCTGTCTTCGGCTCAGGGCGTGATCCCGGCGTTATGGGATCGAGCCCCACATCAGGCTCCTCTGCTGTGAGCCTGCTTCTTCCTCTCCCACTCCCCCTGCTTTTGTTCCTTCTCTCGCTAGCTGTCTCTATCTCTGTCGAATAAATAAATAAAATCTTTAAAAAAAAAAAAAGGAAGAGGTTAATACCAAGCTCTACGATATATCTCAAAGCAGCAATTTGATACATTAAGTTGTGATTAACAATAGTTAATTTAAGTATTTAAGAGAGTACTGCTGTCATTGGGTACTTCAAAAAAACTTTTTGAAGAAAATATATATTGTATGAACACAAAAACAGTAATAAGAATTTTAAAATGAATTTATTCACTAATAGACTAACATATTAATGTTTTAAATAATATTTGCAGCCTTTTTACACCCCTGTATAATCTTTAGGTAATGTAATTAAAGGGTAGACAGTTGTGTATTTTACACTGTGACACAGTATAATTTCTAATTACTGTGTAACCCTTTCTCTATGTGAAAGGAGCTTTATCACTAAAAGTGTCTCATCCTTACCACCAGAAGATATCATGTGTCGTTTCAGGGATCAACTAGACTTTAAACAACTACACTGCCTTAAAATGGAAATGGTGGGGACTAATCCAAACCTCTGTAAAATAAATTACCAGCTCTCTCAAACACAAATGACAAAACAAAACAATGCTAAATGGCTCTTGCAAGGAATAAAAATAACAACTTTGCAATACAGTGTATCTTGCATACATGCTATGCTTCCCAGCATCTCTGCCGCAGAATCAGGAGAAAGAAAACACACTAAATCTTTTAATTTTTTAAACAATCAGCTGGTTCCTAGGATTTTGATTGAGTAGTAATATGATTCAAAGTGACCATAGGGGAGGAGAAATGGCTTGCTTTCCCCATCTAGTTTCCTATCCCTACTGGCAGTGTTGAATGCCAGATGCATCTAGGAAAGAATTAAAATTCCATCAGTATACCCACTTGTCCAATCCTGCACAACAGTAATGGCTGGAGTATGTAGTGGTAATAATAAAAATAAAAAACAAGCTAGTAATCTCTGCATGAAACCTGAGGCTGAGAAACAGTGCTCTTCTTAGTAATGAACCCTTTGAGCTTGTAGCAGTTGAGGGCAAACCCAGTGCATGTGGTTGCTACACCCTGCTCTCCATCACCTCCTCTTTTAACATCTAAGGATTTTATCTTTATGATTTTGTCTTCTGTAACCTCTCAAATACATTGTTCTAATTTGTACTGAAAGGCTGTTCAGTACTTCTGGGATTCTTGTGAACGCTCTGTAACACCCAGTGGGTGTAGTAAGGCCCTCACATTAATTACTATGTCTTGCCTTAGAAAGAAAGGTTCTTTTTATTGGCTTTAAATTTAGTATCATCTCTGTTCTTCTCAATGCAGAGACAACCACAAAAAATCTTAATAAATTCCTTGCCCAACGTTTTGAGATGAACTTTTTCATGTCACCAAAGTTTGAGCTTTTGTGATTAAACAATCATTAGTTGTTTTCTACTAAATCATTTATTGCCTTATTTTCTCAAAAAAATACATTTCTCTATTAAGTATATCTCTTGCTACATCGCAAACCACTCAAAACTTAGTAGCTTCAAACAATGATGATTCTGTGGGTTGACAATGTAGGCTAGGCTGAGGTGGTGGCGGTTCTTATCTGGGCCTTGTCTTTCATACTGTGCACAGCTGGTCTGGCTCATGAGTCTAAATTCAGCTCTTGCGGCAGCTGAAACTAGCTGGTTTCCTCAACGTGGCTGGCTGGGATGACTGGGGCTCTCTCCATGTGATGATGTTCTCCAGCAGGCTAGCCCAGGCTTGTTCCCATGGTGACCAGCATGCAAGCATGAGAGAGTAGGAAAGAGAGAGCAGAAGCTCACAGTCTCTTGAGGTTGAAGAGACCCCAACACACCAGAATGGTATAAAAATTATTTAAAACTGAAGAAATCTGAGGTACAGCATATATATAAAGACACTTTTAATAAGCCTGCCTTATCTGATTAAATACAGAATTTTCTTAGAATGAAACTGCCATAAATCCTCTCTCTGAGGGAGCTCCCAGCCAGGAAGGAGACTGACTATTAGCACTGGGATGAGAAATTGCATAAACAAACACTATCAGAAGCTTCCACATCTTCCATTTGTTCCCCTAGAAGCATATGTTTCTCAAAGAAGCCCTCTCTCTCCCACCTTCCCCTATTAAGCTGGTATATAAATCTTTACTCCTAGCTGTTAGGTAATCCATTCCTTATTGAGTGATCCAACATGCATATGAATTAAATTTTTCTCTTGTTAGTATGTATGTTGTCAATTAATTTACAGGCCCCCAAGCACCTTAAATTGGTAGAGAAAGNATATATATATATAATTTATGGATCATATATATATATGATCCAGGAATTTCCCTCCCAGAGTGCCAGGTGGCTCAGTCACTTAAGTGTCTGCTTTTGGCTCGGGTCATGATCCCAGGGTCCTGGGATTAAGCCCTACATCGGGCTCCCTGCTCAGCAAAGAGCCTGCTTCTCCCTCTGTTGCTCCCCCTTCTTGTGTGCTCTCTCTCTCTGTCAAATAAATAAATAAAAATCTTAAAAAAAAGATATTTCCCTCCTGCTTTGATTTCTACATCACATGTAAATGAGCCCTCACATAAAATGTAAAATTTTATGTAATATATTTATATGTAGCCAGATTCAAAGGTGATGGAATGTGCATAATATAAATTTAGAAAATCTGTCACTGTCCAAACATCAAACCATAATAGGACCCTAATCACTGATAATGTACCCCCTAAAAATATATTTCTTGTATGTGGCTGGCCTCAATATCTTGCATGAAAAGTTCAGGCATGCAACAGTTCTTTGGAATCCTCAACCCTAAATGGTACTTCCAGCTTAAGAAACAGTAATGTGAACATTCCAGTGCAGTGTTATGGTGGGATTGAACCTCAGTGTCTCTGGGTTGGGGGATAATGAATACAGCTGGGTGTAAAAAATTAGGTCTTTTATTGAGAAGAGGATAATTACAAATCTGTATTCAGAACAGTGAACCCTCCAGTTCCCTGACCCTTTGAATCTTAGAAAATGGTCTCCAAGTTTACTGTCCCAGAAAGGAGATTGTGGAGTCTTCCCTGGGGAAATGACTGACCTCAAGAAAAATATATTGAAATTAAAATTTGGATATCCTCTAACAAAATAGCCTGTTACTCTGCCTCACAAGACTCACCATATAAGAAATATATCTGTCATTCAGCCCTGCCTGAAGAGTGAGCTTTTTTTTTTTAAAGAGAGGGATGGGGAGGGGGGCAGAGGGAGAGAGACAAAGAAAATCTTAGACAGACTCCACACCCAGCACAGAACCGAAGACAGGGCTCGATCTCATGTCCCTGAGATCATGACCTGAGCTAAAATTAAGAGTCAGACACTTAACCAACTGAACCATCCAGGCACCTCAAGCTTTCCATTCTTAAATATCAATGGAGACTAGAATCAGGAGACATTTGAGACACACCTCTCACATAAAACAGAGACCAAAACAAAAAAGGAACAGCAATGACAGAGGCATTGAAAACAGAAAAAAAATTAAAAGACAAAACTAGTGTTGTAGTTGGAAAGGGAACACAATATCACCAAATGAGAGAGAGAAACAGAGAAAGAGGAGATTTAGAAATGGAAAGAAAGCCCTGAGAAATTTCAAAATATGATGGTAGATAATTGCAAAACAAAATTAAGATTTAAATATAATACTGAGAAAATCTCTGATAAAGAGAATATGAAGGTGGAGTATTCAGAAATAATAGTGAAAAAATATGAATACAAAAGGATGTTGCAAGGTAGTATAGTCTTTGAATAGCTAGAGTTATAGAAAGAACAGAAAAAATTAGAGAACTTTTCACAGAAGCAATTCAGGAAAGCTTCCCAGATCACAAAGTCAGATTGAAAGGGCTGACAGAGTGACCCAAAGTATAAATTTTAAAGACCTATATCAGGGCACGTAATCATGAAAGACTAAGGCACTAGGAATAACGGGAATATTCTAAAAGCTTGTAAAGAGAAGTTCAAAAGTATAAACAATGGATTAGGAATTAAAATGGGAAAAGAAATTTTAGCAACAAAACCAGAAGCTAGAAGACAATGAAAAAACACCTTTAAATTCTGAAGAAAAAATTATTTCCAACACATTTCCATAACAAATCAAGCCAGCTATCAAATTTGAGCACAGAATATAAACATTTTCAATTATTGAGAGGTTTTCAACAATTTATCTTCTCTGAATTTTTTTGGAAACTATTGGAGAATATGTTCTACTCAAAAAAGTCATAAATCAGTACTGGTGAAAACATAAGATAATGAAACCAGGAATCTAACTCAAGTTCAAGGCAAAGGGGTTCTCTAGAAGAATGAATGACAGTGGTGTACAGAAAACCTAAAGAGCTCCAGGAAGAATGTGTTCAAGAAAAAAGTTCTGATGTTCTTTTTTTAAAGATTATTTATTTATTTATTTATTTATTTATTTATTTATTTATTATTTAAGAGAGTGAGTGAGAGAGAGAGAAAGAAAGCGGGGGAAGGGGAGAAGACGACGGAGAGGATCTCAAGCAGGCTCCATGTTGAGCACAGAGCCTGATGTGGGTCTTGATCCCACCACCCTGAGATCACAACTTGAGCTGAAACCAAGAGTCAAATGCTCAACTGACCAAGCCACCCAGGCACCCCGATAGATGTTCTGATGTATCCGACCACAATAAAGGCGATGTAGAATTCTTTCCAGGAATTTATATTGAAAATAATGATGACTTCATAGAAATCTAATCAAGCAATTTAAAAAATCAAGAAATAGGAATAAGAATGTATTACCTAATAGAGGCAACGTAAGTAGAAATATACCAGACCAAACATCTAAAACTGTTATAAGTAATTACTTTCATGGAATGAGCCTTAACAGAAGAATTCTACAATTAACTTTTTTTGTTTTTAAAGATTTTATTTATTTATTTGACAGAGAGACAGACAGCGAGAGAGGGAACACAAGCAGGGGGAGTGGGAGAGGGAGAAGCAGGCTTCCCACTGAGCAGGGAGCCTGATGTGGGGCTCGACCCCAGGACTCTGGGATCATGACCTGAGCCAAAGGCAGACGCTTAATGACTGACCCACCCAGGCGCCCCTACAATTGTTTAACTTTTAAACTATATGCATTGGTAACCTTAAAAGAGAAATATTAATGTACATAATCAGTAAGTGTTCTTCCTGAAAGTTATCTTAGGGGGCAAAGGCAAAGGCAAACATGAAAGTACACCTACAGTCATGTTCATTATAGCATTATTATAGAAGAAAACAAAAAATTATCAAAATATCCAGAAACAGGACACAGTTCAATTTATTCTAGTATATATTATTGAATACCCATACTAAATGTGAAGCTGCAGATAAATTTTTGTTATTAAAATCTTTCATAATGTATTAAGTAAAGATGCTATGGACATGATCTTATCTTTTATAAATAAGAGAAAGACACAGAAAAATCTGGTAGGACCTTAATGAGCAATGACATTAATCATCATTAACTGTGACTAGAAGGAGTATAGACTTTTCCTTTTTTTCAAGCAATTTTGTTTTTCTTTACCCTCATACTAGAAATATGGTGATGAATTGGAAAATAGAAATATTTTACAGCTCTTGTTGTCAAGAGATGAAGTCTTTTTCCTTACCCCTTGAATCCAAGCTGGCCTGTGACTTGCTTTCACTAAGAGAATGTGGCATAGAAATCGAAGCAGGAAGGAAATTTCTTTATCAGTTTCCCACTTTTTCTACTTAAAACAAGAACGCTTGTTCTATCAGTGCGTTTATAACTACTGCTCTTATCAGATTCTCATATGGTTGTGCTTCTAGTTTGAGTATGAATGGGGCACTTAGTTTGAAACAATACATTGAGGTAATCCAGATGAATTTGGACCAAAGTTAGCAGTCTAACTGGAATACTGCAGAGGTGCATGCCTGGTCTACACTGGCTGGGCCATGGGCAAAGAAGCATCCATTTTCTAAGGGGCTAGTGGCCTGAGGCAGGCTGAGGAAGAAGTTGCATTTCCATTCCCTTTCAGTTGTGAGCAGAGTTAGAAGAACATACCTGAAAGGTTCATGATTTTGTTCAGATTATTTAACTTATTTTGTTAGGATCTAATATTTAACAATAATTTGGTACTCTTCCAAATTTAAATATGTGGATTTTTATTTATATTTATCTGTTTTTGAAATGAGAGTTGAGTGTCAGTTTTGTGAGAAGCTTGCTTTACCGAAGATCCACTCTGGACAGTTGCGAGCATCGTCAAGTTAATAATAGGCTACAGCTATGGTTGAATAATGCTTTAAATAATAGAAGGAGCAGGATAACACTTTGGGTGCAATGTTGTGACCAATTCAGCCTAGTTTGGAAATGTGGGGTGTTTGTAGTCAGAGAATACCACTTGGCTGGGACATATCAGGAGAGGTGTTATGAAACGAAGATTATAATCTAAGCTATATTAGAATAATATGTATAAATGAAATCTAGTACATTAAGCTTTTAACCAACATAGATTAACGCAGCATTGTTTGATTGATCCTACATACAATGTGTTCGGACTGCACCATTATGCTATTTTTCATATTTCAGTTGTCTGGTTTTCATTCAGTATAAACCATCTTAATCCTAAAGGACCAGTGTAGTATGAAAAGATGTCAATCATTTACCAAAGGTGAAGTTCACAGTGTACCTCTTTCAAATGATGCCTTTCCAAGAAGAGTTGAGATTCCCATCTAAGCAAGTTGTAGAGGAGCTTTGTGGATATTTTGTTTTCAGTGTTATTATGTTGACTTCACGATGAAAAGACTGTCTGTCCACTAGGTCATGGACTGTATGGGAATGTTCTCTAGTGTGGCAGTTAATGACAATGTGAGTTGTTAAGAACAAGACTTGGTATGGTCTGACTCAGAAATGAGAGTTTATACGTATTCCTTATTTGGACTCACTGTCTAGGTTAGTTCTGGGGACTTGATGGGTGTGACTTTTTGTAAAGGCAGATTTAGTCTGTAAATGATAAGACTAAGCAGTATTTACAAAAGCTTGACTATGTACAGACTGTTATTATCAGATAACTGGAATGGAAGGTTTTTCAGTTGGATACAAGAAACTTCTTGGTTCTACTCTATTTTATAAGTACAATTTAATTTTCCAATTTGATGTGACTCTTTCATCATTAAATTTGTGTGAATCACACCATTAGACCAAGCTAAACTTGTCATAAATTTTAGACAGTTTTTAAATTAAAATCCATTGGGTTTCTATAAATCCAGAAATTAAATGTCACTTAAATAATCATCCTATCGGTTTTCCAAGGAATATTAAATTAGGCCTATTTGTAAAATTAGGAAAGGTCTCACCTACTTAGACTTGTCATAATTCATCTTATTGTTTATTTCTATATCATGAGCCTGATAGATCATGCTTATGAAATGATAGTGTTTAGCCATTTTCATGAAATTGGGGGCAGAACTGTATTTCTTACCTCATTTATTATCTCATTTGCCTATCTGAGACATACAGTGCATGAACAAGATGTAGAAAAATAACCTGAGGAGGAATCAGGCTATCATTTGGGGTTTGCTGCAGAGTATTAACATTTAAAAAACACTTTGGTGGGGGCGCCTGGGTGGCATAGCGGTTAAGTGTCTGCCTTCGGCTCAGGGCGTGATCCTGGCATTATGGGATCGAGCCCCACATCAGGCTCCTCTGCTGTGAGCCTGCTTCTTCCTCTCCCACTCCCCTGCTTGTGTTCCCTCTTTCACTGGCTGTCTCTATCTCTGTCAAATAAATAAATAAAAATCTTTNTCTCCCACTCCCCCTGCTTGTGTTCCCTCTTTCACTGGCTGTCTCTATCTCTGTCAAATAAATAAATAAAAATCTTTAAAAAAAAAAAACCACTTTGGTGGACTCTAGGGTGGACCTCAAGAAGAAACTCCCAGAAGAGCACTAAGACCACTAAGGGAAATGTTATATCTTTCTGTGTCAGGAAACTGGGGAATCAGAAAACAGCTCGTTTAGCTTCTGGTTCTAGAATCGAACCAGTTTGGTTTCAATCCAGAAATCAGAAAGTGACAGACAAACTGCTGGCTGTAAGAAAACCTTGCCTTAGTTGCAATCTAGGAATGAGTCACTACCATTTTCCTCAGGAAAATTCCTATGCTATCTCTGCCCACATGTCACAGGCAATTTTCATGAAAGTAGATTTATTGGTAGAATATAATTCACATCTGCAACCCAAGCTTCAAGTGTATATTTAAATGTAGTCTTAAGTTTTCTGTCATCTGCTGTTTAGAAGGTTGGCACATATGCTGAACAAGCCAGGCTATTGAAATTGACACCCTGTATAATTTTAAAATTTTGAACTATTAGATTGAATTAATTACTAATAATAACAACAAAAGAATTAGTTACTTAAAATTTAAGCTAAAAAATTAAAGCAAAAAAACCAACTTGATGGATTTCTACTACTGGCTGTGATAAAGAAACTAGTGCTAAACCTAGCCCTACCATCATTAGAACTATAAAATTGGACAAATTATATGAAATAACTGTTTTCAGATACTGATCAACAGGCAGTGCAGGACTTTGACCCCTGAGGGAATATAATCACCTAAGATGAGACCACCTTTTGCCTGGAGTCACTTTACAGACTGTGGCATAGGGCAGTACAGTCCAAACAGAGGTCAGTAGTTTCAATAAGCTACAGAGACAAAAATCAGAGTCAGGGCTTCTAAGGCATTTTAAATTTATGGGCAGGGAGGGAGGGTGCTACTTAGTAAAGGAACTGGAAATCTTCACTGAATAGCTTTGGGTCTTTAGGAAAGAAATCATATTAATAAAAATAATAAAAATAAATTTAGGGATAAATTTAATTACAGATGTACAAGACTTTTATACTGAAAATGACAAAAGGTTGTTGAGGGAAATTAAAGACCTAAATAAATGGAAATAAACACCATACTTATGGTGTGGAAAATTCAATATTGTTAAGATGTCAATTATCTACAAATTGATTTATAGATTTAATACAGTATTAGTCAAAAATCTGAGCAGACATTTTGTTGCTGAAATGGATAAGTAAATTCTAATATTTATTTGGAAATGCATAAAACCAAGAATGTATAAAACTATAAAAAAACCCGCAAGCTTAGGTATTTTCCGCTATCTTATTTTAGTTTTATTATAAAGTTACACCAATCAAGACAGTATTGACATGAAAACTACCAAACAAATCACTGAAAATGAAAGAGAGAATCTGGAATTTATGCTAAAATGACTATTAACAAAGGTCTGTGGGGAAAAGGATAGGTTATTTAACAAATAATGAGGAAACAACTAGATAGCCATATAGAAAAATATAAACCACGATCTCAATCTCATATAAGAATTAATGTCATATGGGCATGTCTGGGTAGCCCATATATCCACAACATGTAAATATGACCAAGAATATATATCATGAGTATATAAAAATTTCCTATAATGCAATAATAAAAAAATTTACAACATAATTAAAAATGAACAAAAGATGAACAGCCATCTCACAAAGGATGCTGTTAAAATGGCAATGAGTCCATTTAAAAAAAAATTCACCGTTGTTGATCATCAGGGAAATTAAGATTAAAATTACAAAGAGATATCAGTAAAAATAGCCATTGGAATGTCAAACAGCAACAAAACAACAATGTCAAATATTGGTGAATACATGGAGCAACTAGAATTCTTACACATTGCAGTTATAGAATTTAAAAAAATATCAGGGAAGTAGTTTGGCAATATCTTATAAACAAATTTGTCTTGTAAACTAGCGATCAGCTTTTAAGTAGCTAAAAGAAATGAAAGCATATGCTTACAAACAAACTTGTACAAATAGGTGTCATATCCAAATTATAATGGAAGAAGTAAAATTAGCTCTATTTGCAAATAACATGATAGTATAACATAATAGTACATACTAAAAACCTCACCGAAAACTACTAGAACTAATCAGTGAGTGCACCAAGTGTGCAAGATACATGTTCAATATACACAAAAAAGTTCTGTTTCTGTAGCTTAGCAGTGAACAATCTGAAAATGAAATAAAGAGAGCAATTCCATTAATAATGTAAAAATAATAAAATGCATAGAAATAAATTTAACAAAAGAAATGCAAGACTTATACTTTAATAAACTCCTAAACATTCTTGAAAGAAATTAAAGAAGACCCAAATAAATGGAAAGACATCCCATGATCATGGATTGGAAGACTTAGTGGTGCTCAGATGGCAATACTTCCCTACAGATACAGTGGTGTGCATATCAAATCCCAGCTGCTTTTTTTTTTTTTTTTTTTTTTTTTTTTGCTGGGGGGCAGGAGTAGCACATAAATTGACAAGCTGATCCTAATATTCATATGGAAACTCAAAGACCCAGATTAGTCAAAACACTCTTGGAAAAGAAGAACAAAGTGGGCATACTCACATTTCCTGATTTCAAAACTTATTATAGAGCTACAGTAATTAAGACTATATGGCACTATCAATATGGTACTATTAGGAAAGTACGGTATTTTATGATCCCAGGTAAATAGACATATAGATAATGAAATAGGTTGAGAGTCTAGAGATAAAACCTTACATTTAGGGTCAATTAATTTCAACAAAAGTACCAAGATCATTCAATGGGAAAAGAATAATCTTTACAACAAATGATGCTGGCATAGCTGGAAATCCACATGCAAAAGTGTAATTGGCCCCTTCATCTTATATACAAAAATTAACTCAAAATGGAGCACTGGCCTAGGTATTAGGGTTTAAACTATAAAACTTGTAGAAGAAGGGCTAGAAATAAATATTTGTGACCATTGGTTAGGAAATGATTTTTTAGATAGGACATCAAAAGCACAAGCAACAAAAGAAAAAAGGATAAATTTGACTTTATCAAAATGCAATACTTTTGTGCTCAAATGCTACAATGAAAGTAAAAAGACAACCCAGAGAATATGAGAGGATACTTTCAAATTGTATATCTAATAAGGCACTTTTATACAGAATATATAAAGAACGGTTTTACTTTTTCCTTACCAATTTTGATGGCTTTTATTTATTTATTTTTTCTCGTCTATTGCTGAAGCTAGTACTACCAGTACTAGGTTGAATAAAAGTGGTGAGGATAAAGGTGGTGAGAATGGACATCCTTGTTTCTGATCTCAGAGGAAAGGCTCTTCATTTTTTTACTATTCAGTATGAGGTTAGCTGTGGGATTTTCATATATGGGCTTTATTATTTGAGGTGTGTTTCCCCTAAATCCACTATATTGAGAAATTTTGTCATGAATGGATGTATTTTGTCAAGTGCTTTTTCTGCATCTGTTGAAATGTTCATTCAGTTTCTATCCTTTCTTTTGTTAATGTGATGTATCATATTGATTGAGGTATGAATATTGAACCATCCTTGCATCCCTGGAACAAATCCCACGATTGTGGTGAATGATTATTTTAATGTATTGTTGAATTTGTTTTGCTAATATTTTGTTGAAGATTTTTGCATATATATTTATCAGAGATACTGGCTTGTAGTTGTCTTTTTTGGTAGCATTTTTATCTGGTTTTGCATCAGGGTAATGCTGGCCTTATAGAATAAATTTGGAATTTTCCCTCCCTCTTCTGTTTTTTGGAATGGTTTGAGAAGAAAGATATTAACTCTTCTTAAAATGTTGTGGAATTCACATGTGAAGCCATCTGGTTCTGGAGTTCTTTTTGTTGGGAGTTTTTTGATTACGAATCAATTTTGTTACTAGTAATTGGTATGTTGAAATTTTCTGTTTCTTCCTGATTCAGTAATGAGAGATTGTATGTTTTTAGTGAATTTATCCATTTCTAGATTGTCCAATTTGTGGCCTTATAATTTGTCATAGTATTGTTGTAATTCTTCATATTTCTGTGGGGTCAGTTATTTCTCCTCCTTCATTTCTGATTTTGAGTCTTCTCTTTTTCTTCATGAGAGTGGATAAAGGTTTATCATTTTTGTTAATCTTTTCAAAGAACTAGCTGTTAATTTCACTGGTTTATATAGATTTTTTTGGGTCTGTATTTCATTTATTTCCTCCCTAATCTTTATTATTTTCTTCCATCTACTAGCTTTGGGCTTTTCTTCCCCCACCCCTCCTTTTTCCAGTTCCTTTACGTGTAAGGTGAGATTGTTTATTCGAAGCTTTTCTTGTTTCTTGAGATAAGCCTATATCAGCATAAAATTCCCTCTAGAACTGTTTTTGCTGCATCCCAAAGATTTGGGACCATTGTGTTTTCATTTTCATTTGTCTTCATGTATTTTTTTAAAAGATTGTATTTACTTACTTGACAGACAGCCAGTGAGAGAGGGAACACAAGCAGGGGGAGTGGGAGAGGAAGAAGCAGGCTCCCAGCGGAGCGCCGGATGTGGGGCTCGATCCCATAACGCCAGGATCACGCCCTGAGCTGAAGGCAGACTTAATGACTGTGCTACCCAGGCGCCCCTGTCTTCATGTATTTTTTAAATTTCCTCTCTGACATCTGTTGCTTGGTAGTATATGTTTAGCCTCCATATGTTTGTTTTTTCCTGGATTTTTTCTTATAATTGATTTCTAGTATAATACCATTGTGGTTGGAAAAGATGTTTGATACGGTTTCACTCTTCTTAAATTTATTGAGACTTGCTCTGTGACCTAACATGTGATCTATTCTGGAGAATGTTCCAGGTGCACTTGAAAAGAATGTGTGTCTGCTCTTTTTGGGTGGACTGTTCTTATATATGTGCAGTAAGTCCATCAGATCTAATGTGTTGTTCAGAGTAATTGTTTCTTTCTGACTTTCCATTTGGATGATCTATCCATTGATGTAAATAGTGTGTTAAAGTCCCCTACTATTACTATATTACTGTCACTTTTCCCCTATATGTCTGTTAATATTTGCCTTATGTATTTAGGTGCTCCTATGTTAGATGCATAGATATTTACAACTGTTAGATTCTTTTGTTAGATTGATCCCTTTATCATTATGTAAGGCCCTCTTTGTCTCTTGTTACAGTCTTCATTTTAAAGACTATTTTGCCTGATAAAAGTGTTACTATCCTGGCTGGGATTTTTTGTTGTTTTTGTTTGTTTATTATGCTTTCATTTGCATGGAATATCTTCTTCCATACCTTCACTTTCAGTATATATATGTATTTAGGTCTGAAGTGAGTCTCTTGAAGGGAGAAAGATGTCACAAAGATGGGTCTTCTTTTTTTTTTTTTAAATCCATTCAGACACCCTGTGCCTTTTGCTTGGAGCACTTAGTCCATTTGCATTTAAATTATTAATAGATATGTACTTATTTGAATTTTGTGTATTTTTTTTTGGTTGTATTTGTAGTTCTCTGTTTCTTTCTTGTGTTAATTTATTCCTGTGTGGTTCAACAGCTTTCTTTAATGTTACGCTTAGATTCCTTTCTTTTCATTTTTTTCTGCATCTCTTACAGACTTTTGTGGTTACCATTGGGTTCATTTAAAAGATCCTATGTAATAGCAGTGTATACAAGTTGATGGTCACTTAAGTTCAAACATATCCTGAAATTACTAAGTTTTCCTCTGCTGTTAATGTTTTATGTATATGATGGTATATTTTTTGTCTTTTTATTCTGTGTATCTCTTGACTAATTTTTGTATTAAAATTGATTTCACTAATTTTGCATTTTAACCTCTATACTGGCTTTGTAAGTAATTAATCTACTACCTTTACTATATTTTAGTTTTCGTCTGTGAAATCTTTTATTTTCATAATTTTCTTAGATCTAGTTATGGCCTTTATGGTTATATAAAATTCCTTTTAACTTTTTTTTTTTGGTAGGGCTGATTCGGTGGTGACCTTCAACTTTTATTTATCTGGGAAACTGTTCATCTCTTCTTCAGTTCTAAATGACAACCTTGCTAGTATAGTATTCTTGGTTATCAGTTTTTTCCTTTCAGTGCTTTGAATATGTCATGTTGCTGACTTCCGGCCAGCAAAATTTCTGCTGAAAAATCACCTGCTAGCCTATGGTTTCCTTTGAATATAACTGTTGTCTTTTCTCTTGTGCTTTTATTCTCTATTGTTACTTCTTATCATTTTAATAATTATGTGTCTTGATGTGGACCTCCTTGAGTTCACCTTACTATGGGCTCTCTTTTTTTCCTGGACCTGGATGTCTGTTTACTTCCTCAGGTTAGAGAAGTTTTCAGCTGTTATTTCTTCAGATAAGTTTTCTGCCCTCTTCTTTGTCTCTTCTCCTTCTGGAATCTCTGTAATAAGAATGTTACTATACTTGATGATGTCATAGAATTCCCATAACTCGTACTCATTTTTATTCTTTTTTTGTTTTGTTGTTCATCTTGATTACCTTCCACTGCCTGTCTTCCTGATTAATGACTTGTTTTTCTGCATCTTCTAATCTACTGCTGATTCTCTTGTGTGTGTGTGTGTGTGTGTATTTTAAGACTTACTTAATTTATTTTAGAGAGAGCCTGAGTTGGGGGGAGGAGCTGAGGGAGAAGGAAAGTGAGAGAAACTGTCTCCTCACTGAACATGGAGCCCAATGCAGGGCTCAATGCCATGACCCTGAGATCATGACCTGAGCTGAAACCAAGAGTTGGACACTTAACCAACTGAGCCACCCAGGCACCGTGTCTCTAGTGCATTTTTCATTTCAGTTATTCTTCAGCTCTGACTGGTTCTTTTTTATATTTTCTATCTCTTTGTTGAATTCTTACTGAATTCATCCACTCTTCTCAAGTCACATGAATATCTTTATGAACATTATGTTGAGGTCTTTGTCAGGCATATTGCTTATTTATGATTTTTTTTATTTTAAAGATTTTATTTATTTGGGAGAGTGTGTGCATGAGAGAGAGCATGAGCAGGGGAAGGGGCAGAGAGAGAAGCAGTCTCCCCGCTGAGCAGGGAGCCCGATGTGGGGCTTGATCCTGGGACTGTGGGATCATGACCTAAGCCAAAGGCAGATGCTTAACCAACTGAGCCACCCAGGTACCCTATTTCTGTTTTATTTACTTTTTTTTATGTATCTGATTGTGTATTGTTGCTTCCTTTGGGACATATTCCTCTACTTCTCATTTTGTCTGCCTTGAGCTTTTAAATTTTGGTTTTGTCATACTCACATATGCAATAAGTGGTATTGGCATTTACTTCATATTGGAGAAAGTTTTCCTGTGTTTTCTGTGTGTGTGTGTGTGTGTGTGTTCATGCGTGTGAATGGGTTAACAATAGTCTTGATCATTTTTGTCCCCAGATCCAGAAATGTCTCAGAAGATGAACTTAACTTACTGCAACGCTGTTTCAGGAATTATATAAAGTTAATGTAAATATGAAATGTTAACAGTATCAGTATCTGATTGTTGCCTTAACTTAATCTACAATACCCAATTTATGGACTGCAACTGTGTGAATTGACATACAGGCCCAGGTAGGCCACATGATTAGGGTTGTGTAAAAATAGTTGGGAAAAATGTTGGCAGATTTTCTTTGTGGGGCTTGTCTACACACATCAACCATATCTCTTGCAACAACTGTGCCCATCCAGGAATGGAGTCAAAAACTCTTGATGAAAATGCCAGTGATTTATATGACACACTCAATGGTTAGGTAAACCAATTTTACCTTGTGAATTTTCTTTTTATGTCAAATCTAAGATAAGTTGATTGTCATGCATGTAGTATTTTTATTACATCAAAAGTTTTAATTCCTATTTTTAAAATATTAATCATGCATGAATGTTAGATGTCTTTTTATGCTTTATTATGCAGAGTGTTGTGCTTCCAGTACCAGCAATAACAGTTCTATTGTAGATTGGTAAAGCTTTGGGTTTACTAAGTTTCTTAGTTCAAGTTACCTCTTATGGTGTTCCAGAGATTATTGCTGCATAACAAACCACCCCAAACATAGTGACTTCAAACAATGACAACATTTATTTTGCTCAGAGGACTGTAGTTTATGCAAGTCTTCATAGGGATTGTTAATTTCTGTTTTACTCTATGTCAATTGGGGCAGCTCAAAAGCTAAGTCCTACAGTCATCTAATAAGTTGCTGAATCACATGTTTAGTGTTTGATGGTAACTATTGCCTGGGGTCTCAAATCTTCCCCACGTGTGTGTGTGTGTGTGTGTGTGTGTGTGCGCGCGCGATCTCCCTGAATGAGCTAGTTTGCCTTTTTCAGAGGATGGTGAATGAGTTCTAAACAGCAAGCATCCCAAAAGCAAGAGGCGGGTGGAAACCAAATAATCTTTTATGACTTAGCCTTGGAAGTCATGCAGCATTATTTATGGCACATTTTATTCAGTGAGGCAGTAATAAAATCCTAGCCAGTTTTAAGGAGAGAAGAAATAAACTATAACTCTAGATGAGGAGAGGCAAGGTTCTAAAAGGCATGTGGGGCTAGAAATATTGCTATGGCCATTTTGGGAAAATACATGAGGGGAAGACCATCTGGAATTGAGAGAGTATACACAAAGGTAAGAAGTTAGGCAGGTAACCAACTGGTGCTTCAAATTAATAAGTTTTAGGACTAATATCTCAGGAGAATATATGGCAGGGAACCATGAAAAACAGCAAGGAAAAAGTAAGGGAAATGGGAGATTTTGGATAAATTTTTACAAACATTCAGTGTTCTCTAGGCATTCATTTTTTTGAGCAGTCACTTTACTGTGATGAAAATTACTGTGCTGGTAAGTCGTTCCAAAAGGAATTAACCAGTTTGGATGGAATCACAAAATTGGCTTAGAATCTAGAAAAATACTTCTTAAACTTCTGCTATCTACAGATAATATAATGGTCATAATTATGTTTTAATATACAACTCAATCAATTTTGGATAAATTAAAAAACAGGTTTAGAGCAATAAAAATATAAGCATAATATTTATAAATGAAAATTATTTTAAATTATATTTAAGTCTTTGAATAATGTATATATTACTAAATTATAGCTACCTGAAGCCATAGATCACATCTCACATACAGATGTTTTTTTCTCTTACTCCTTTTATTCTTTTACATTAGAAAACACTAACTATTATAGATCATTGAAAAAGGTGACTGTCATAAGGTGGCACTGTCAGATCAAATTTTGGATAGAATATAAATCTAGAAATTATGGGGAGATCTTTTAGCAAAGACTTCAGCTTTGGACTAAATGCTCAAAATGAACATACCACCCTTGAAAGCAGAAGGATTGAATGTTTCTTAGATTAGATGGTCAGCGATACTCAGCTTTGGAAAATTTCACACTCTTTTGAAAAGCTTGGTTTTACCTAAAAAATATATCCAATAATGCATTATCATATTTTCCCAATGGGTGAAGAAAATCAAGTGTTAGGAAAGAATAAAATTATCTTAGATTGAGCCATTCATGTTGCAGTTTTGTCTTTTTAAGAAAGTATCTCATCTTCAACATATAAAAAAAATCATAGTGTGGTAGAAATCTTAGGTTCAAGCTACTAAATATTCTGAATATATTACTAAAGTAGGCTACTTAATGAAGTCACATAAAATAATAGAATTTTTATTTACCTAATTATCACTGTCATGAAGAAATACTATTTTTTCAGTAATTTAAAAAACTCATACAAATACATTTCCACTCAACAGGGAGCGTAATCCAGTGTTGATCAGCAGGGTTGTGCATTCATGTTTTTTTTTCCAAAGCCCCCTGAAATGTCATATACTCAGTGGCTTCAACTTAATGGTATTTGTATCTGTGTTGTTTCCTTTAACACTGAATTAGGTACAATGGACCAAAACCTGTTCTCTGAAAAGACTGTGTGTGGAATGACATTCAGGAGAAACTATTTATTCCCATAGTAATGTTGTTCCATGCTGTGTATATAGTGGATGCCGATTAGTACTGATTCCAATGTATCTCTCCTTAGTCTTCATTTCAGCTCATGGATGTTTAGCATTAAAACAAAAAGTTACTTGGCACATCTCCCTTGTATATGAATCACATCGATATCAACATCCTCTGATGTTGATTCATCCTCTGAACATAAGTGGCTTTGTTCTATTCTAAATTCAAATGTCTAATGGTATACCCTTGTGATAGTAATATGGTTCTCACATTGTATATATATGTTGTCTTAACTTCCTTTGGCCACTGTAACATGTTATCACAAACGTGGTGCATTAAAATAGCACAAATTTTTTCTTTTACAGAGGTCACAATTCTAAAATCAGCCTCAGTGGGTTGAAATCAAAGTGTTGGCAAGGAGTTAGTTTTCCTCAGAGGCTCTTTGCCAGAATCCATTTCCTTGCCTTTCTAGCTTCTGAAGATAGACTCTTTGGCTGGTGGCCCTTTTCTCCATTTTCAAAACCAGTAGTGAAGCATTTTGATTTAACCTCACATTGTCTTATTCTATGTCAGATTTCACTCTGATCCCTCTTACAAGAACATTTATGATTACATTTAAGTCTCACTCAGGTAATCTTGGATGATCTCCCTGTCTTAAGATCCTTAATCATGTCCTCAAACTCTTTTGCCTATAAGGGTACATTGACTGATTCCATGGATTAGGATCTGGATATGTTAGAAGGCCACTATTCAGCCTATTATGTGTGTTTTGTGGGATGTTTTACTAGATTATTTGATAACACTGATTTCTATTTTGTTTCTATGCATAATACTTAACGATAACTTTTGGATTACTTTTAAAAGCATCTTGGAAATTATGTAACTGGTACCTGTTTTTGCTCTAAGGATCACATCTTTGAATAATATCTCCAGAGTTTTGGTGTATTTTCTGACTTAACCTCATTAATCAATTTCTTGTTGGAGAGCATTTTTGTAGTAACCATCTGTTGCTTTTAGCTAAAACACTCCTGACTTTGCTGGTCTTCCTTTTGGAGGTTCTTCCATTTTATATAGACTTTATAGTGGATAGTTTCCCCCCTTCCTCCAAGGGGATAGATATTCATAGATACCACCCTCGCATACTCAGGACCAGGCACAGGACTCTGACAACCAGTCAGGTGCTATCTCCTGGAGCTTTGCATTTTTAGTGACCCATATTCTCTTCATTTATCCAAAACCTTTTGGAGTACTATATATTGTTCTAGGCATTGGGGATGAAGAATAAATAAATAAAACAAAGTCCTGTTCTCATGGTGTTTACATTCTAGTAGGTGGATACAAGTAACAAAAAATAAGTGAACATATTATATGTCACATGGTGATAAATGCTATGAAGAAAAATAAAGAAGTTAGAGTGACTTCTGGAAGGTAGTTTTCTAGACAAGGTAGACAGGGAAGGCCTCTCTTATAAGTGATTATTAGTAGAGATCTAAAACAAGTGAAGGACCAGAGCATTCAACATATTTGGAGGAAGAGCAGAGGAAATAATCAAAACAAAGTCTCTAACTGGGTATATGGTTGAATAGTTTATGGGACAGCTGTGGGCTCAGAGTAGATTGAAGGGAAAGATAGGAGATCAGGTCAGAGACATAACGGGACAGATTATGTCGGGGTTCCTATTTTATTCTAAGTATGAAGGGAAACAATGGGGGAGGGGCTTGAAGAGGAGTCACATAAGCTGCTGAGTGAATAATCTGTGGGAGCCATGGGTAGGAACAGTGTGGTGTCTTATAGGTCTGTTGGGCATAGTCTAGATTACAGTTGATGATGGCTTGGCCTGGGGTGGTGTTTTTCAAACTTCAGCTTCAGAATCACCATGGGGACTTGTTAAAACAGATTACTGGGCTCCATCCTCACAGTTTTGATTTGATGAGTCTGGTGGAGTTTAAGAATTAAAATTTCTAACAAGTTGCCAGGTAATGTTAAGACTGCATCTGGGGGTTGCACTTTGAGAACTTTTCATTGATAGTGGAGGAGGTGTTGAGAAGTGGTTAGATTCCAGATATATTTTAATGGTAGCGCTAGAAGTATTGGATGATTGTTGAGATGTAGAGAATGAGATAAAAGAGTGAAAGATGATTGCAACTTTTTTTTTTTTGGCCTGAGAAACTGAAGGAGAGGAAGTTGAGGGAGGAGCAGATTTTATTTTGAATGTTGATTCAAAAAGTCCAGTTATGGATATGTGAAAGTTTGAGACCCCCACTGGACTTCCAAACCCGGGAATTAAATAGGGACTTGGAAAATATGTCTGATCTTTAGTTGAGAGGTTAGGATATAAGGAGCCTGTAACAGATGAACAACATTTAAAGTCATGGGACTGCATGAGATCCATGAGGGACTGAGTGCAGAAGAGCATGAAGAGAAGAAGGTTGCAAATGAGATCTGCGACATGCTCATGTCTGGAGATCAGGAAGATGAGGAAGGTGGTACAGTAAGGAGTGAGTGACCAGTGAAGCAGAATAAAAAATGCGTGATATCCTGGAAGCCAAAAGGTGAAAGTAAGAAGAAAGAGTGGAGAAAAAAGTAGGATGTTAGCAACTGTGTCAATCCTGTTAATAGGTCAAATAAGATGAGAACCTAGAATTGACAAGTGGATTAGGCAAGATGAAGGTCATTGATGGCTTTCATAGATCTAATTATTTTGGAGTGAAGGAACAAAAGCCTGTTTGGGGAATAGAGAATGAGATGAGTGAAAACAACAAATGTGGATAGTGTCTTCAAGCTTTGCTAGAAAAGAGAAAAGAGAAATAAGAATATAGTTGGCGAGGAATGTGGGTCAAGGGAGAGTGCTTTTTAAATACGAGGGCTATTACACCATATTTTACTGCTGGATCTTCCTTTGTAATAGATAAGAAGGCCAAGAATATGGGTCTAAAGCAGATAAGATGACATATTAGGTCATGAACACCTAAAAAATTTTCCTTTTTGTTCTATTTTTCTTATTGAAGAAGCAAGGTAGTTTGTAGAGGACAGATGGGGAAAAAAATGACTAGGAAAACACAACAGGACTGTCATGCAGCACAGAGGCCTGTTGGTTTGTGGCCATGAACTCTGGGTGAGTCCAGTCAACATAGTTGTGTGTTTTTCTTAAGTCACATACAACTCCTTGGGCGGGGATGAAGAGTACAAAGAGTTGGAGTTGGCCAGAGCGGGGGTTTGCCTGTGTTTTAGGATGAAAGGAGAGAATTGTATAAGCATTCAGGGTATATACAAAGAGTGGTTATAATGAGAGGCCATGGAATCCAAGCCAATTTAGGAGGGAAGTGGGGACCTTCAGGAGTGGACAGCAAATAGATAGTAGCATCAGTGGATTGTCATTCTTGGTGTGGATTGTTTTGGCCCTTGAAGGAGTGAGGTGGATTGATTAGGCCACGTGCGATTTTGAAATTGATGTTGTAGAAGCTATTTGGTTATGAGTTCAACAAGGTTCAAGATACAGTCACAGAACAGGTGACTAAGGTGGGATAGAGGATAAGATTACTGAAATAAGGTCAGTGAATTAGAGGGCAGGGTATCATTAGGATAACTTATGTGGATACGGAAATAAAAAAAAATTAGGGCAGGAGTACTGGTAGAGTGGGAGCCAAGAGCTGAAACCTTTAGGAAAGGAGGGAGAGTGATTCTGATGTCTGCAGTTAACAGCAATAATGAAGGGTCAATAGTGATCTGATGGCATGAGCTTCAAGGAAGATTTATGAAGGTTTTAGGAAATTATAAGGCCTCATGTTGTTGAATTTGGAAAACATACTAACCACTAAGTTACATTGTTGGGGGACAGCAAGATTTTGTTTGGAGCAAGAAGGTGAAGCAAATTTTTGGAGTGAAAAGTTATGATGAAGGCATTTTGCTGATGGCACCTGATTACTCAGAAGGTCAAGTGTGGAGTGTGTGGGGTGGGG
>NC_048221.1:78210141-78237177 GCF_002007445.2 Ailuropoda melanoleuca | reverse complement strand
AGAGCGTTTATAGAGTTCAGTCTTCACCCCTCACCCTGGAGGTCTCAATGATGTTGGAATTTCCAGTATTCCTATCACATGTTTGGTTTTTCTTGTGGTATTGAAGCTCAAATGGAATATAAAGAAATAATACTCAGAAAACAGAGACAACATGCCTTTTAGGTCTTGGTTTTGGCGATATGTAAGAAATAAATTTTTGACATACTACCATAAAATTTTATTAATATATACTTCTAAAATGTATATACAGTAGTTCATTGTTCTTAAGACATACCTCCCCCTTTCCCCAATTTTGACATCACTGAAACTGGGCTTCATGTCATGTTGTACTTTAATCGAAAACTTGTTTTATTTCTCAGTGGTATATAGACTAATGGTGCCCCTTACATTTGATGGATTTTAGATTTGCTAAAATAATATATATGCACTTAACAGATTTAAATGTAGTAGTAGGGTAGCTGAAGACAATTCTAGCTGCCTAGTTCCCTGTATTACAAATTTCATTCCCAAATAACAAAGAATGCTAAGAAAAAAATAAAACTACACAAAAATCACTTAAAATAACTTGAAGTCAGAGAATGCCCAAATTTCAAAATAACTAAAAATAAAAAAAATAAAAGACAGAAGGATCAAATCCCAGTGAGTAATCTCTCATCTTCCTGCCCTCCTGCAAGGCTTTGTGGCATTAAAAGACAGGCTTTAAAAAACTGCAGGAAAGAGGAGAGAGGAGCTAGCAATTGGCCTAAGGTTGGTCTAAAATCACCTGCAAAAAGAGCAAGTCCATGCTAAATCTGAAATGAAAAAAGAATTTTGGGCCTATCACGGCATGGTCTGCAAGAGAAATGACTTAAAAATATATGCAATTTGTTTCCCTATTTTTTCTTTTTTATTATTTACTATTTTTATTTTTATTTTTTTTACTTTTTTTACTGGGTCATTGAAAAATGCAACTATTTCTTATATCCAAAATTGAGAAATGCTTTGAAAGACAGGCATCTGGCCCTTGGTTGAAACCCCTTCACTGATAAGGACAACTTTAAGTAAATGATTTCATGTGTAGCTAATGGCTTGGGAAAACAGACTAAGGGCATAATTCTTTTACAGATGGTTGATGAGCTCAAAGTACTTAAAATTAAGTCTGGTGAGAAAGCAAGTTTCAAAAAGAAATGTGGATGTGTCTTTTGACAAATTGAGGTACATGGAATCACACAGTTAAAAAAAGCTAAGTTTAAAAAACAAAAGCGAAGTTTTGATAGAATGTATATAGCCAAAAAAACCCCAAAAAACAAAAAAAACCCCCTCTATCTTGTATTAAAAGGGGCTGTGCCTATTCTAGACTTAAAATAACTTTTGAGCCTCCAACATTATACAGGCAAGAAGCACTGTAATACCCTTTACCAATGTGATCAGGAGAAAAAAGAAACTGGAAGGATACACTAAATATAAAGCTAAGAGCCACAGAGCACAATAGATTGTAGTGGTCAGACCAGGGCCTAATAGGGAACATATTTCCTACCCTTATAGAAGGATCTCTGAAGACAAAATTATTCCCATTCTGATTTCAAAACTGTGGATCAGGAACAGCTATGTGCCTAGCATCCTTCTCTTTTCTTTTTTAAAAAACTTATTTAAAATTTTTTTCCTTGGCTTTATTGAGATATAATTGACCTATAACATTGTATAAGTTTAAGGTGTATAACATGCTGATTTAATATATGTATATATTGAAAAGCGATTACCACAGTAAGGTTAATTAACACATTCATTACCTCACACCGTTACCTTTATGTTGTGTGTGTGTGTGTGTGTGTGTGTGTGTGTGTGTGTGGTGAGAAGTTGAAGATTTACCCTTTTAGCAACTTTCAAACTTTATGGATGCTTAAGGGAAGTCTTCAAACATTGGTGTGTAAGATGATGGATTGGGGTGAACTGTATTTTTGACTCCAGTTATTTGCTGACTTCCCTGAGAAAGAATTATGCATATTCACTATTTGCTGGGCCTCAAATTTGTAGTCCCTTCTATGGAAGGTATATGATTTTCCATCCCCCCTGATGTGGAATTTTTTCAATGAGGCTTTCTTTAGTTATGGAATGTAGAAACAGAGCTTAGAATAATAATAATGATAAAAAAAATGGCCTAGAGAGCAGAGAAGTGCTCACTTGTAGCTGACATATAACTGAGTAAATCTTCTTTTGTTGCAAGCCACTGAGGGTTGTTTGTTACTGCAGCAAAACAGCAAAAGTTGACTAACATGTATGATCAGATTTATGTTTTTGTAAGAACACTCTGGTTGACATGTGGGAAATGAATTGAGATAAAACAGTGAAATTGTAAAAAAGTGAGAAAACCATTTTAATATTCTGGGAGAGATGATGGTGCCTTGGGTTTGGGTAGGAGTAATGGAATCAAAGAATGGGAATAAACAGGACTGGGTGATTGATTATATGTGATGATATGAGAAATGTATCTGAAATTAATTTAGGTATTTGGTGTATTTGGTGTATCTGAAATTAATTTAGGTATTTGGTGGGAATAACTAGGTGGATAATGGTAAGATAACAAACAATAAAAGAACAGAAAAGGGACAGGAGAAGCAGTTGTAAACTTACAAAGACACAAATTTAATTCTAGTTATCTATGGGATATCTTAATGCAGAAGTTCAGTAAGAAGTTAAATACATAAGTTGAAATCAAAAAAGAGGTCTCAAAGATACACAGTTGGAATTCATTTAGATGGAGGTCATAGAAGTGGTTGAGACACCAAAGAAGAGAATATAGAATGAGAAGTTAAGATAGGCTATGAAAAGTTCCCCAAAACTCTAACATTGAAAGATCAATGGATCAGTGGCTCCCCAAAAGTGAATAGAGTAAAAGGAATAAGTGTTCTTTGGAGAAGTGGTTGATTGTAGGAAATGTACACCATGAGCCTGGAGTATTTTGTAGTTCCATGAAGTAATCACCAAGCTGGACATTAAAGCAACCAAATAAAGTAATATTGGATTATAATTCCCCAAAATAAAATAACCATAAGTCCATAGTAAAATGAAGGAAGGCAGGGAAGGGAAGGCAGGGAAGAAAGGAAGGAAGAAGAGGCAGGGAGAGAGGGAGAGAGAGAGAGAGAGAGAGAGAGAGAGGGAAAGAGGGAAAGAGGGAAAGAGAGGAAGAGAGGAAGAGCTCTCCTATGCAAAAGAACTCCAGATAATTTATGAAGGTACTCTGCCATCAAAGATATAGAACATAATTCCTCATCCCATAATTGTGGGCTATCCATAGTGTTTTCTTTCTAAAGATGGCAGGAAAGAATTAGAAAGAGGGAAAAATGAGTAACTTTATAATGCAGAAACTTGACAGATATTACTTAAGCCAGAGGGGAAGGTCAACATCAACAGCAGTAAGTCATACTGACATTATATTTAAAATAATGTGATTAAAATGTCACATAACCTCTGTAGTACTCCTTACAACACAGAACCTGAGTCTAATCATGAGAAAAACAACAGCAAAATTCCAGTAGAGAGGCATTCTAAATAAATATTCACCACTACTCCTCAAAACTGTCAAGGTCATCAAAAAAAGAAAGTCTGATAAACTCTCCTCAGGTAGTGGAGCCTAAGGAGGTGTGATGACCAAAATGTATGAAGTCTCTTGGATGAGACTCTGGAACCGAAGAAGGACATTTGGTAAAAATGAAGGAAATCTGAATAAAGTGTGAACTTTGGTTAATAATAATATATTAATATTGGTTCAATGATTGTAACAAATGTACCCTATTATTAGTGAGGGAAACTGGGTATGTGGTATATGGGAAATCTCAGTACTGTCTTTGCAACTATTACGTAAATCCAAAACCATTTATAAAAAAGTTATTTAAAAAAGTTACTCGAAGAGAAGCACATAGTGAGTAAGAAAGATTAAAACTAAGATATGGAAGCCAAATGAAGAGAGTGGTCCTGAAAGTAAAGTGATAAATTTTCTGCTAAAACTTATCAGTGATCAAGTAAGTTGAGAAAAGCTCGTTCATTAGATTTAGTAACATGTTCATTTATGACCTGAATCAGAGTAATTTCCATCGAGGTGTGGGAATGAAAGCAAGATTAGAGTAGAATGAAGAGCAAATGTAATTGGAAGCATCAAAGCATTTTGTGGAGACATTGTTAAGAAAGGTGGCAGGGAATTGGAGAAAGGACAGCAGGAGGGCTGGAAGATTCAGGAAAGATGAGCTTTTTCTTTTTGTAAACTTAAGATCGATGGAAAAGTACGTGAGAAGTATGCAATAAAAAGGCAAATGGTGAAAATATAGGACAGTGGAGGTTTACTAAATGGATTGATGAGGGATGGGATCAAGAGCACACTTGAACAGATTAGTTTCTTTAGGGGGCTAGGCGTGGTCTCCGTTATAGCCGTAGACAGGAAGGAAGAATAGATACTGAAAGATGCTAGTAGAGTTGATAACTCCAGGTTAAGAGAATGCCACTCTGTTATGGGTTGAATTGTATTTCCCACAAAAATGTTGAAGTCTTAACCTCCAGTCCTTGTGAATGAGACTTATTTGAACATAGGGGGTGGGCTCTAATGTCAGATGACTATGTCCTTGTAAATAGGGGACATTTGGATACAAAGACATACACACAAAAGGAATGTCATTTGAAGATGCACGCAGAGATTGAGGTGATGCCTCTACAAACTAAGGAACACTACAGATTGCCAGCAAACCACCACAGATTAGGAAAGAGGCATGGGGACAGATTGTCTCTCACAGCTCTCAAAGGAACCAGCCTTCACACACCTTGATCTCGGATTGCTGGCCTCTAGAACTGTGAGACAGGAAATTTCTGTTGTTACCCTACCCAGTTTGTGGTACTGTGTTATGGCAGCCTTAGCAGACAAATACATTGATGGTTTTTGTTTCTCTCTATGAAATATTTGACAAGAGCATCCTCTGGAAGTACAGGGAATAGGGATGGGTGTGGGAATGGAGTTGGAGTTTTAAAGGGAGAGGAGAGGGAATATAGGAAACTCAGTTTTGTAATTCTTTAATAATAAAATGTTTGAGTAAGACTTTAAACTAGTTCCAACTGATATTTCTTCTATGGATTGACTGGATTGTATAAAAGTCTCATGTTTTTATATCATTCTCACATTTATATCCCATTGGAACAATATAGTATTTAAACCAACGTGATGGTTAATTTTCTTGGCTAAGCTACAGTGTCCAAATATTTGGTCAAACACTATTTTACATGTTTCTGTGAAGGTGGTTTTTTCTTTCCTTTTATCTTTTTTTTTTGATAGATTAATACTTAAATTGTGGCTTTGAGTAAAGCAGAGAACTCTGCTTAATGTTGGTGGGCCTCAAATGATCAGTTGAAGGTCTTAGTAGAACAAAACCTGATCTCTCCTGAGAAAGAAATAATTATGTTTACAGTCTGCTTTTGGACTTTACCTACAACTCTTTCCTGGGTCTCCAGCCTGGTGGTCTACCCTGCAGATTTTGGACTTACCAAACCTCTACAGTGCTTAAATTGTGAGTCAGTTCTTTAAAATAAATCTCCTCTCTCCCAACCATTTGTAAACACATTTTTAAAATTCTTGAAGAAAATAATTTATACTAGATATAAAAATTCAAATAATACAGAGAAGTAAAAGCAAAGTGTAAAAACTACCCCAAATATCACACCCTTGTGTTAACCACTGTTACTGTTTTGATGAACATCTTTTTGGAAACTTCTCTTTTTTTTTTTTTTTTAAAGATTTTATTTATTTATTTGACAAGAGATAGAGACAGCCAGAGAGAGAGGGAACACAAGCAGGGGGAGTGGGAGAGGAAGAAGCAGGCCCACAGCAGAAGAGCCTGATGTGGGGCTCGATCCCACAACGCCGGGATCACGCCCTGAGCCGAAGGCAGACGCCCAACCACTGCCACCCAGGCGCCCTGAAACTTCTCTTTCTTAACACTTTTTATGGCTTATTTTTTTTTCTTTAGTCAACAATACGTCATGAGCTTCTTTTCTATGATAATACATAGAGGTAATTTAAAACGAAGCATAGCATTTCATGGACATATCGGTTCTCCCCAAGTTTTGATCGTGTATGCATGTGGGGCTATGAAATCCTACCCCTTAAAATTACATTTTCCTCTTATGTGATTTTTTTCGTCTGCTGAAGTCTCTTAAGNCGAAGCATAGCATTTCATGGACATATCGGTTCTCCCCAAGTTTTGATCGTGTATGCATGTGGGGCTACTATGAAATCCTACCCCTTAAAATTACATTTTCCTCTTATGTGATTTTTTTCGTCTGCTGAAGTCTCTTAAGTGGGATTTTTAGATAAGGTTATTTTTGAAGTGAGAAAACTCAGGGTCAGGAAGATTTTTCAGGTGTCACTAAAGAGTATAAGTTTGGTAGAACTCATAGCCAAGGTCTCTCAAGTTTTTCGTCTAGACTTCTAAGTAGTTTTTTTCTTAATACATGTCTCACTGGAAAAGTTCCATTTACCACAGCAAATTTATATAGTCTATTTAGGCCAAAGCTTTGACAGAGCTTCAAATTTTATTTAATCACCTACTAGAAGCGAGAGGTAAATCTGTTGGTGGAGCAGTTTCCCATAGCATTTTGTATTTATTTCAAAAGATGATAGAAATCCAGAAGGATTGCTTATAAGCCTCTTTTAGACTGAATGCATGTGGAGCTATTGGGTGGCTGCCGTTTGAACATTTTAATCTCAACGTACATGCAAACACAAAGATCTGATTATCAGTGCTTGCTGTTGGGAAGTAAAATTTTGTGAAACAATAACATTCATATGGAAAAAGGCCGTGGAGTCTGTAAGGAGAACAATTTACATATGTGGAACTAATAAATAAGTTTTCTGTCTTACTCAGAATTTTGATGGTGTTGACTAGCATATTTTGCATTTCATTCAACCAGATAGCATGTCTTAAAAATTTAATCTAGGGGCGCCTGGGTGGCACAGCGGTTAAGCTTCTGCTTTCGGCTCAGGGCGTGATCCCATCGTTATGGGATCGAGCCCCACATCGGGCTCCTCCTCTATGAGCCTGCTTCTTCCTCTCCCACTCCTCCTGCTTGTGTTCCCTCTCTCGCTGGCTGTCTCTATCTCTGTCAAATAAATAAATAAAATCTTTAAAATAAAAAAAAATTTTAATCTAAATACTTTAACTTCCTTTAATAAAATGAATGAATAACTCTGGTAAGGCTGAGTTACTTATATTAATCTATATTATTAACACAAAGGTATTGTTCTTTATTGTAATTGAGAGTTTAGTATTAATATATGTATTTCCCTTAGGAGATAAAACTAGAGTTGGTTTACAGGTTTGCACTATCCAATATGGTAGCCACTAGCCACATGTGCCTTTTTAAATTGAAACTAATTAAAATGTAAAATTGAGATTCTCAGTCACAACAGCTACATTTTAGGGCTCAGTAGCCCCACAGGGGCTAGTGGTTTCCACATTGGACAGCTGTTATGAAGCATTTCCGTTACTTCAGAAAATTCTATTGGACCAGGATATTCTAGGCTACAAGCAACCATTAAAAATTTCTTTATATTGGGCAACTAATCTTTGATAAAGCAGGAAAAAACATCCGGTGGAAAAAAGACAGTCTCTTCAATAANTTAATTAAAAAAAATTAAGCTGCTTTTGTTGAGGCTGTAGATGTTTACACATGTGATTAATCACTTTGAGATCAGGAAAATTTTTTTTAATTTCCCCAATTAATGCCATGTCTTTTTATGCTGCTTCTTTTTTTTTTTTTAAGATTTTATTTATTTATTCTACAGAGATAGAGACAGCCAGGGAGAGAGGGAACGCAAGCAGGGGGAATGGGAGAGGAAGAAGCAGACTCATAGCGGAGGAGCCTGATGTGGGGCTCGATCCCATAACGCCGGGATCACGCCCTGAGCCGAAGGCAGACGCTTAACCGCTGTGCCACCCAGGCGCCCCTCTACCTATGCTTCTTACCATTTTTCTCATTTATCTAACTAGCTTGTTCCCTTAAGCATGAATCTACAGTGAATACCCTTCAAATTCTGTGCCCCAGACCCCAAGAGTCCAGCATAATCACAGAAGAGGCTGAGCTCTTAAAATAGCATGGGAATCCAGAATCTGATTTCATGGGGTCCTTTCTAATTCTCTGTTATAGGGTTCTTTTCATGTGGCCTTTTATGGTTACCCTGTTTAAAATGTGGCTTATTTATGCAAGTATAAAAAACATTTTCTTCACCCTGGATTAGACATTTTAAATGGAAGATTAAACTCATAACTGGCATAGTCAAAAAAGATCCAAAAGTGTGAGTTTATCTGGAGGAGATTTTATTCCTAACTATAGATAATATAAACAACAGTGGGGTTCTAACTAGACCCTGTCACTCCCAATGCATGCAGGTAGACAGCTACTATCTTCTTTGTCCAAGATTGCATCTCCTTTATTTTCCTTTCTTATATAAAGAAAAAGATTCAGTTGTAGTGTTAAAGCCAATTTATGAATACTCTGTTCATAATTGAAAACAAAATTCAAAATGCCTTCTGAATTAGTTTAGAGAAGAGTTCATGTTTCATAGCTGACATGTTTTTGTCCTTCCTCTTCCCAAATTTTTTGTACAATGAAGTTACTCATACTAAATGTGTGAAGAGAAACAATTTTAATTCATTTATATACTTATATTTTGCTTTGGCCCAAATGAAAAAGAAGCCATTTGTCAGGGAATAAAAAAAGCAAGGAAATTAAAATAAGCTTGCAGTGTAAACAAGTAGTAATTAAAAAACTTCTTTGCTTGAGTTATTTGTACTTTTTTTTTAATGTTGAAATCCTCTTTCAGCTATTTTCATTCCTTTGTGGAGTTTTTCAGAAAGCAAGACTAAGAAAAGTATTAATGAATCTAAGTCAGAAGGCTCACCTTTTAGCGGGAACTGTTTTATTGTGTTGCCAGATTTATTTTCCAGTTTGAATTAGAGGCTACTAAAATGAATATTGATAGGGCCACTGATTGATTTTGCCAAAGTCATTTGCTAGAATTACTTTCTTTTTGGGACCTGAGCTTATTCCTTGCACAAGGTTCCAAGTGAAATTCGGGGAAGAATGAACATTTTTTTTTTTCATTCTAAACTGGTCTCTTTGCTTGCGGGAACAGGAGTTGGGTGTGCACAAATGGACGTTGATATCCCAGGATACTCTTTGCAATGCTCCACCTGCTGTAATGGAGAGAGTGTAGCCTTTGAAATTGTAGACTCGTTTCGCTTTTACTGGCTGTTCAACCTGGAAATATAATTTTCTTTCTCTCTTTTGTCTCTAAAATAGGGATAGTATATTTACCTTGTAGGCCTGTAAGAAGATTGTGCATAATAAATAGAACTTCCACATCCAAATGGCATCTGGCCAATAGCGTGTGCTCAGTAAAAAAAAATGTCACTATTCTTAAAGATATTGACTTTATACAGAAACATTGATCCTATAGCAGAACAAAAGATTACATTTTGCCCCAAATATTTATTTTTAAAAATTTATTTATTCTTTCTTAAAAATTTCATTATGGTGGCAGGAAAAATATTTAAAGCACACAAAACATCATTTTTCATTGTCCTTTCCCTAGTATCTGAAGCTAATATTTGAAGCTGGGAAGAATAATTAGTGACTTGATGCATCAGGATGCTATCTATACACTTATTGTGGAAATCATCAATTTGCTAATTTAAATGAGATCCTGTTTAGTGATTATAATCATTCTTACATGAAAATATTGACTGATTCTAGGTCCTGGCTGACAAGTGAAATTGAGGCACATTAATATTAATTGATGATCACTGAAGATTGAATCAAAAGTACTGGAATATTAATATAAATGATTAAAGTTGAACAAAGTATAAATTGGATACTAATTAATGTATTGGTCATTTAAACTTTTAACTATTAGCTTTTAGCTATGTTATAGCTCTTTGAGAAATATGTTTTGAGTACAGATCAACAATTTTGGAACAACTATGCATATATAGTGTAATTGAAAAATTAAGTAAGTGGCTGGTGGATGCTTGATCTCTGTTGGAGTGGGGACTGTAGACAAGCAATGGGCAAAAGGCTGGAATGCTGCAGGTAGTAATAGATGAGAAGTGCAGACATCAGAATGAACTTCTGTTTTGTTTACTGTAGATACTTATGGACAGGTATCATAGACATGTGTACGTACATAGTTTAGTATACACATATTTATTTCCTAATTATCAGCCCTAGAAGCAATGACACTCCATCACTAATGAGCACACTCTGTGCCCAGACCTTGGTTTCAAATACCATTCTACAATAAAAGGAATCAGAGCTCCTTGGAGCAATGGTTGATTCTAGAGATGGAAAAGGGATACGTAAGATGAACCCGGAGCATCTTATAATGCCAGAAAGTAAGAAATGATGAAAAAATGAAGCAAAATAAATGAACAAACAGAAAACCAATACCACACTATGTTAAAGGGTCACAGGAGCCAACTGAAAGAGCTCCCAAAGGCCAGAGCTAAAAAAAAAATTGAGCAAATAAAGTAGTATTGCATTATATCCCAAAGTATAAAATAAATATCCCTAAGTCTATACTGATGTAAATAAAAGATTGAATTAATAAATGAATGAGTGAATAAATAAATAAAAAATAAATAAGGGAAAATTGACAAATCTCTAGGCAAGAATTCCAAGCAGTTATGTAGGTAACTCTGCCTTAAGATGTGGAGCTTACCTTGTCAGGTTATAAGCATGGGCTATGCTTAGTGACTTCCTCCCAAGGGTACAACAAGGAAGTATGGGGGAGAGTAACTTCATAGTAGAAAAACGTGACCTTATCCAGGTACTCAAGGTCAACATCAACACTGTTAAATCATGATGATAGTATGTACTCTTGATATGATGTGATATAAATGACACTTTACCTCTTCTTTATCTTTGTGACCTTCCTCCCCCCAAATGCATAACCCCAGTATAGGAGAAAAACATCAGTCAAATCCAAATAGAGCAACAGTCTACAAAATACTCAGTAGCATTCTTCAGAACTATCAAAGTCATCAAAAACTAAGTTTGAGAGATTGTTTCAGTCTACAGGAGCTTAAAGAGACATGATGACTAAGTGTAATAAGGTATCCTGGAACAGAAAAGGGTATTAGGCAAAAACTAAGGAAATATGAAAAAAAGGACTTTAGCTAATGATAATAAATGGATTTAATTAATAATAATGTATCAGAGTTAGGTCACTACCACCCAGCCATATCAGATAACTGGTGGCCAGATGAAGGCTGTAACTTGTATACTTGAACTGATAAATTTTAATTGATGTAAGGCATTTTGTGATTTTTTTCTTAAAGTACCTTATTTTCTTCAGATTTTTTCAAGTTTTAAAAAGATGAATCTTTGTTAGGTTCTAAATAATTTAAAATAAATCATAATGATCTTTTTGGGTTTTTTTGTGAGTTTTAATTCTGCAAAATGGATGAAAAAGTATCTTAAAAACCCAAACATTTTAGTAACTTTCTTTTCCTGGTTTTTTTTTTTAATTGTTAATTATGTTGCATATATTTTTTTAAAGATTTTATTTATTTATTCGACAGAGATAGAGACAGCCAGCGAGAGAGGGAACACAAGCAGGGGGAGTGGGAGAGGAAGAANCTTGTATACTTGAACTGATAAATTTTAATTGATGTAAGGCATTTTGTGATTTTTTTCTTAAAGTACCTTATTTTCTTCAGATTTTTTCAAGTTTTAAAAAGATGAATCTTTGTTAGGTTCTAAATAATTTAAAATAAATCATAATGATCTTTTTGGGTTTTTTTGTGAGTTTTTAATTCTGCAAAATGGATGAAAAAGTATCTTAAAAACCCAAACATTTTAGTAACTTTCTTTTCCTGTTTTTTTTTTAATTGTTAATTATGTTACATATTTTTGCAAGTTAAACACAGACTGAATGTTTACATCCACCCTGCCCCCAAATTCTCAGGTTGAAATCTAACCCCACTGTGATGATATTTGGAAGTGGTGAGGTCTTTGGGAGGTGTTTAGGTCACGAGGGTGGTGCCTTCATAAAGGGAGTTAGTGCCCTTACAAAAGAGATCCCAGAGAACTGCCTTACCCCTTACACCCTGTGAGGGCACAGGAAGATGGCAGTAGTCTGTGAACTAGGAAATGATTTCTCACCAGACATCAAATATGCCGGTACCTGGATCTTGGGCTTCTCACCATCCAGAACTAGGAGAAATAAATTTCTGTTGTTTATAAGGCACCTAGCTTATAGTATTCTGTTATAAAGGCCTAAATAGACTGGCACCAGCTATCTAGATGTTCCATTTCAAATTTTTTCCAGCCAATAAATCTTATTCTTTATGTTTTACCTTATTTTGGCATTATTTAAAATACTCGTTTATTTTAATTAGCCTAAATTTGCTCTATATCAAATAGTGCAGTTAGAAGGAATCCAGCTGCACTATTGAAGTAAAAATCCCGAGTTCAAGAAAATTTATGAAACATATATAATGCTAGGCTTTTGATATGGCACAGTGAACAAGACAGTCCCTTTTCTCATGAACCTTCCATTCTAATTGAGAATAAGTCTTTCAAAAGCCAATTACACATTAAGGTAAGTTTTGTGGGTTAGAAAGACTGGATGTCAAAGGAACTTAACAACTGAGGGTGAGGATGGGGGCAGAATCTAAGCCAGTCTACAGAATCTATCCTTAAGGAAGGAAGCAGTGATACTTCATCTGAGGATGACAGGCATTAACTAGGTCAGTGGTTCTCACCAGGGTGTTTGAGGAATTTGTGGGAGTGTATTAGGTTGTCACAATAATGGGTATCAATACTAGCATTTAGGGTGTGGGTTCAAAGATGATAGATGTGCTGCAATGTGAGGGATGGTCCCACACCACAAAAATGAACTCCTTCTCTGTGTAACTTTGTAATAGCCCACTGGACATTTTATGGAGGTTGTATAGTTTGTTTTCTGGAATACCATATTACGTCATCTTGTTTACTTGGATCATCTGTAATTTGTCTTGACTTGTCATCCCTATTTTAATTAAGTGCATTTTGCTTTTTCTCTCATCAGGTATAAATAAGTCCACTTGACTTACCCTAAACCGGATTTTTATTTGAGTGTCCACCCTTATCGTCCCTCTTTTGTTTTCCATACTGTCCCTACAAGTGACCTTTGAAGTTTAAACTTACTCATCAATGGCAGGATTAAGTATCAGCCTAGGTCATCATGACTTCCAATAAGACAACACTCAAGCATTTACATATAGAAATATGTAATATTTTATTATAAATTATTTTCCTTTTGTTTTTCCTTCATATTTGGCCTGGGGCATAGATGATATATTGAACTTTTAAAATTCATATGTGCAAGAAACTTTATATGACTTTTATTTGAGTACAGCAATGGGGACATAAAAATACTTTCTATATAAAAGAAAGATTAGATCTGATAGAGTTTAGATTTGTCACTATAACCAGGGTTGCTTCTAACATTTAGTGTGTGGGAGCCAGGGATGTTGAATACCTTGCCATACATGGGACAGTTCTGCACATTAAGGCAAAATCCTGCATCCCACAAGAATATTAAAAATGTCATTGGTCATTCATGTATGTCCTATGGTTTCTGTTCAGGCATATTATACTTGCACATTGTCTCCTCATGACAATCTATACTTTGCTTTGGTATATTACTCCTATTTCAATTAATTTTGCTCTTTTTAATAATTTGTGTTATTATACTTTCCTTTTTTTTTTTTTTAAAGATTTTATTTATTTATTTGACAGAGATAGAGACAGCCAGTGAGAGGGAACACAAGCAGGGGGAGTGGGAGAGGAAGAAGCAGGCTCATAGCGGAGGAGCCTGATGTGGGGCTCGATCCCAGAATGGCGGGATCACGCCCTGAGCCGAAGGCAGACGCCTAACCGCTGTGCCACCCAGGCGCCCCTATTATGCTCTTTCCTTAATCATACACAATTAAATCCATTGTTATAACTTATTCTACCACTAGATTCTTACTGGTACCCATGTGTTTTCATTTTTCCATTCTTCACTGTACAGAATAACTTTGATTTTCTTAGGTTCNATGCTCTTTCCTTAATCATATACAATTAAATCCATTGTTATAACTTATTCTACCACTAGATTTTATTCTTACTCTTACTGGTACCCATGTGTTTTCATTTTTCCATTCTTCACTGTACAGAATAACTTTGATTTTCTTAGGTTCAAACTTACTAATTGAAATAAGTTTAAGCATCTGAGAGTACTTCATTATGTCTTCTAGTGGACATGCACATGCATTTCTATATATTGAAATATCTTTTTTATTTTTATTTTTTTAAAGATTTTATTTATTTGAGAGAAAGTGAGTGAGAGACGGAGGGATCACAGGATGGGGGAGTGTCAGAGGGAGAAGCAGACTCCCTGCTGAGCGGGGAGCCTGAGATGGGGCTCGACCCTGGGACTCCAGGATCATGACCTGAGCTGAAGGCAGATGCTTAACCCGACTGAGCCACCCAGGTGCCCCTGAAATAATTTTTTTTGTTGATTTATTTGTACTTTATATTAATGTCTTTTCTGACTAGCATATTTTTGAAATAAAAATATACATTTTATGTTAAAAATGTCTCAATGTCTGGTGATAAGAACCAAAATATCTTAGTGAATACTTCGGAACCTCAAATGAAAGAAAGAGCAAGTTGTTCAGTTTGTCTGAATTCAAAGAACTTAAAAAGTCAACTACTACAAACAATTCAAGAAATCAAAAAAGTTATATCTCCTAATCCAGAGTTTCCCTCGTCCATCTTAGGTTGTCTGAGGCCCAATCCTCAGCTCTGTATCATTGATAAAAAAGGTCATGTCTCCATGTCATATATAACAATTTATGGCCGTCCCTGACCCAACAGGAAATTCTGATGTCTGCTACCCTACTAAGAGAGAAAATCACTTTAGCAATGGCTACCTGGACGGAATTATAGCAAGTCATCTTTAGCCCAATGAAGCAGAATGTACGTGTGTGCATTAATATACAACATGTTGCAAGAGCCCTTATTTCATTTGCCCTGTAGAGTAAAGTTAGATTTGGAAAGGACCTTTGTATTCATACTGTCTCTCTATCTTGCATACGAGAAGTTGGAAGCTCAGCAAGGAAACCAGTTTTCCTGATTTACGAAAAGCTTAAACTTCTTATGCTTATTGGAACCCACAGAAGTTTAAATTCCAATACTCTTTGGCAGTTTTAATAGGTTAAGTGGAGATGGAAGGAGACATCTTTATAAGTTATACCTAATTTGGAATTGTCATATATTTTGCTAATGGTTTTGTTTGCTTTCTTATGCATGTTTAAAAATCTCTGAATACGCAGGTACCCAGTGTGTAACAGATAAACTTAGACCCAGTTGGTTTAAAAAGTATGTGAATTGAGGGGTAGCAGTGATACAAATACTTTCAAACTCTTCATTGTTTTTTTCTTGTGATTGTGATGCTATCTTTTGATTTCTTTAGAGGATACTCCAATGTCTTTGGATAAGTTGCATTTTCTTCTCTACAGGTTACTTTTATGGATCTTAAGATGCTTTAAATGTATTATTAATAAGTAGCACAATTCAATATTTATGTGTCTTTCACATTATACAAGTCAGAGTGCATATTCTTTTGTATTTTCAGTTTTATAGGAAACAATTTTAATTTTTCCACTTCACTTATCCTTTCTCAACTGCCCATTGAAAGTTCAGCCATTCTATTAAGCTTCATTCAATTTTCTATTACAAATTTCACTCTTCTTCAAAACCCTTCCTCCAAAGTCCATCATTTCTCATGTTATTGCTCTTTCTACAGACACTCATCAATTTGAAAGCTGCTATATTATGAATTTTGGCCGCCTGATCTTTCCAACTTATATATCACATCTGGTCCATTTCTAGTTATAATTGCGTCTGACCCTGCTGACTTTTCAACAGTCTGGGTAAAAAGAAATCTTGTATTAGTTTCATAAAAATGGCTTTGTTTTGTTTTTTTCTCATTAATAGTTACCTACAAAGTACATAATCATTTCTTATGGACTTTTAATGACGAAACAGTTTTTAGAATTCTGGGTGATTTTTGATAGCATATATAATGAAAATCTGGAAATTAATCTGGTTAAATTTAGAATGTTTTTCGATTAATACCTCATTTTTATCTTTTGGTGGTAATGGCGATGGTGAGGACTTTTTTTTTCTCATACTGTATAAGCTACATTAATTTCTGAACAGCAGTCTTATTTTTTTGAAAGGTTTTAAAATATTTACTAATATATGTTCATTGTAGTGAAAGTAAGAAACAGAGAAAAACAAAACTAAGAAATAGCTTCCCTTCCAAATAAATAAGTTATTAAATTTTGAAGTATAATCTTCCAAAATTTTATGGGCATAGATATTTTTCTTTAGAAAATTAGATTATATTGTGAAGAACAGTCTTAATTTATAAATATTTCAGTATTTGAATTTGTAGCATAGGTATTGCTTAAATTTCTAAGATGGAAATGACATTAAATGAGTCAGTGAGGAACTCAATTAGGTACTAAGTGTATGGTGTTAATATGAGGTTAGAATCTATGGCAACTCCATTATGTTTCAAGGTGTCAAAAAGGAAGGCTCACTATTTATTGGTGTCTTTGGTCTTAATGTAATCTGAAGTGAAACAATACGTAGAAAAGGTGAGATTTCTAGAGAAGATGGACTGTGTGCCTGTATGTCTGGCTATGCAGGCTTGAGCTAAATCCTTTGAAAGTGGCATGTAGGAAAGTCTGTGGTGGTAATAGCATCATAGGAGAAGGTATTGGGGAAATGGATAGAGTTGATATGTTTGTTCTGTATTAATAGGTCTTTTTGGTTTATTGAAAGGGACATGCTCACCTTTTTCAGTATAAACAATCCTATGTATCAATCTTATTAATATTGGAATTCCTTAGTTCTGAAGAGCACTTTGTTCACACATAGCATTCATTACGGCAATCTAAATTGGTTTATATCATTTGCTTAGATTCTACTGATTAAGGAAATTATTGTAAAACCTCATAAAATATGAAGATCCTGTTCTTTTCTATTAAAGATGTATGGAGAACAGAGGGAATGAACATGATCAAGCATTTCTCAAGTATGTAAATTCTTTTTCCATAGTATCATAAATAACTATATATATTTTTATTTTCATATTGTCATCTGATGTTTATTATATTATTTGAGTAAATTCATGGTGATGTTGTTTATGAATGCTTTTTAAAAATTATAATTCCAGTATAGTTAACATATAGGCTATATTAGTTTCGGCGTACAATATGGTGATTCAACAATTCCATACATCACCCCGTGCTCATCATGACAAGTGCACTCCTTAATCCCCATCACCTATTTCACCCATCCCCCTACCCACATCCCCTCTGGTAACCATCGGTTTGTTCTCTGTAATTCAGAGTCCATTTCTTGATGTGTCTCTCTCTCTTTTTTCTCCATTACTCATTTGTTTTGTGTCTTAAATTCCACATGTGAGTGAATTCATATGGTATTTGTCTTTCTCTGACTTATTTTACTTAGCATAATCCCTTTAGCTCCATCCATGCTACTGCACATGGCAAGATCTCATTCTTTTTTTATGGGTGAATAATAATCCTCTGTGTGTGTGTGTGTGTGTGTGTGTACTGTTTTATCCATTCATCTATTGATAGACACTTGGGCTGCTTTCATAATTTGGCTATTGCAGATAATGCTGCAATAAACATAGGGTTGCATGTATCCCTTTGGATTAATGTTTTTGTATTCTTTGGGTAAATACCCAGCAGCATGATTTCTGGATCATAGGGTAGTTCTAGTTTTAATTTTTAGGGACCTCTATACTGTTTTCCAGAGTGGCTGCACCAGTTTGCATTCTCACAAGGTACTCCTTTCCTCCACATCCTGGTCAACACCTTTTTTCTTGTATTTTTGATTTTAGCCATTCTGTCAGGTGTGAGTTGATATCTCATTGTGGTTTTGATTTGCATTTTCCTGTTGATGAATAATGTTGAACATATTTTCATGTTCCTATTGGCCATCTTTGTGTCTTCTTTGGAGAAATGTCTGTTCATTTCTTCTGCCATTTTTTTAATTGATTGTTTTTTAGGTGTCCACTAATTAATTCCTAAAAACTGTGTGAGAAAAATTCTCCTATTAGCAGATTTAGCCAGTTCTTTTACTAAATAAGAGTGGAGCTAACATGAGTCAAAATCCAGTTTCTAAAATCATCTCTATATGATTCTACACAGTTGTAGTTAAATATCTCATGACAACTTAATAGATGTAACTCTAGGGTGCTGATTGACAGAAATGAACTTAATTTCTACGTGGTATTTACCTTCTAATTGTTCAACAGTTTGTCAGTAATGTTCTTTACAAATGGCAGGATTTCTAGAAGAAGCTGCATACCTCAATGTAGATTAGCTACCAGAATGTTTCAGCTAAAATGGTTCTGAAATATTTAAAGATAAGAAAATATTTTAAGAAATTCATCATAAAATTAGAAAGTATCAATAAGTAACAAATGCATCAAAATAATAGTGAAAATAGAAAATTGTTTAGAGGAAAATGCATTAGAAGTATAAAACAAACCATTCCTTCCCTTGTTTTAATGTTTGAAAATCAGGAAATATTTCCTGCTTTATTTTAATATCTGCAAGGGAAAAATGGACTATATCACTAATGTATTTGTACCATTTTCATGATTAATGGAATTTGATTTTTCAAGAGAATACCAATTACTGAGATCTGTAAGGTCCTCAAATGGCCATGGCTTTCCTGTCTGTTCTTTAAGGTCATTGAATTTCCTGGCACCTTGGATCTCCTGTCCTGAGTACTTCCTGAGTACCTTGTAGTTGTCAACTCAGGGCAGATTTCATATCCCCAAACTTTGCCTTGAATAAAGTAGGTCCGAATCCTTCAGATTAGATGACTAGTTTTGTAATCTTAAAAGATGTCTGAAAGAAGAGGAAGTCCTCAAAGTCAGGAGAGGGTCTAGAAAAATTCTTACGCTTTCACAGTCTTTAAACTTGTAGACAACATAGGTAAGATTTATTTGAGAATATATCATTAATAGGTGTTGTTTAATGGTCACACTGCATGCATTTATTTCCTCAAATAATTGGTGAGGTAAAGATTTTATAGAAGAGGAGACTGAGACTCAAAGTAGTTGAGCACTCTATTCATGGTTTCACAGCTAGAAAGTAGCAGGATTGGGGTCAAATCCAGACTGAGCTAAATTTAAAGCCTGTGTATATTTCCATGTACCTCTATTTATGAAGCGAGGAGGTATGCAAATTGGAACAGTGAATGTTCAGAAGGGGGTTAATGACGCATATTATCAAAATAAAGGAACCTTTCTCTTTGGAGACTAGATTGACCTGAATGCGTGTGAACCATTGTAACTATAAAGGTATGGTTAAATAAAAGCATGGGTTTGTGTGAAGATCCTTAGAGACCAGCACATCTGCCGAGAAGGCTTTGGTTCACGAGTCAATGATGTTTCTAGGCTGAAGCAGAGAGAGATACCATAACGTGACCGTCTGACACCCAGATTGTTTTATTCTAGAAAATGTGGTCTAATTTGTCTCATTTTCCCTAATACTTCCTACCTTCTGTAAAGTGACTTTGGCCTTCACAAATAAAACAGACATCAATGCTTTGAAGGTGTCACTATGAAAAACTCTTTTCTTCAGACTTTCCATCCACCAAAAGGCTTATTATTCTAATTACACAATTGTACAATAGAAATTCTTCTGCAGAGATGGATAGAAGTGTTTAGAGGTAGACAAGCTATTTTTTTTTTTAATGTGAGACAGAAACTAAGACAGTTCCAAAAAAGAAGTTGACTCACAGGTTCACCTTCTGGTAATTGCACAGTCAGCATCTAGCTCTGCCACGCAGACGGAGAGCACAATTCATCTTGTTGATGCTAGTTCTGCCTTGAAACTTCTGCTTGTGCTTTGAGATGAGCCTTACTGGCCAGATAGCAATTGAGTTAAATGAATTCAATTTGTTTCTCACTCTGTAGGCCTTACCTAATTTCATTCTCTGCAGAGAGGGAATTCTGGTAGGGGTATTTTTGTAGCTTCACCAAAATGTTTGGCAGGAGAAATTTCCATCCCTATACCGAGGAAGAAGGTCAAAAGGACAATGGTCAGTTATGTTCAGAAGAGATTAATGACTACACACTTGGTTTGGTGCAGAACAAATTCTCTCACTGAGTGCGTACCAAGATAAGAGGGTAAGCAGAACCTATCTCCTTTTGTGCATATCTGGAATAAGAATTAGGACATTATGTATAGTCTTTAATAAAGAATGATTTGCAAATAACTCAACTCTTCAGAGGTATTGATTAACTTAGAACCCACTTGCCCAGAATGCTTGTAGGTTCAGTTTTATTCCAAATAATAAACATTTGAAACCAAAAGAATAAATTGCTTTGAGAATGCAACAGAATTTTTAGGGGTACAGGCATTTTCCTATATATTATACATGGCTGGTGTCTCCCAGAATTAAAAAGTACATTTCTTGGAATCTCTAGACTGTAATTTCTCTGTTCATTTTCCCATTTTACCCTGATTTGCGTTTTTAATATGTCAGGGATCAAATTGGATTTAGTTGAACTTACTACTGGAGCAATATAAAATAGATAGGTGAATGCTGATTGTGTATTTTCTTTTCCTTAAATATTTATTGCATCTCTGCCTTAGCTTCCCGGACTGGGTGCCTATGTACCCTGGTACACTGCAGTAAATTCACAGGGGTGCCTCGGCATATTTTAGAACTTTGAAGGAAACAGCAGTATTCAACATCTGTTGGATATTTCATGAACTACTGAAACACGGTAGTTCACAGTTTTAACTTTAGCTTGTACTCACTTTAAATAATTATGTCCTATCTTTGTAAACCAGTAGTTGCTGTGGTAAAAAAGAAGCACCTTGGGGGAAATCACTGTGAAGCAGTATTGGAGGAGGTCATCGAGAATTTGTGACTCCTAGTTGAGCCATGAGCCGGACCCAGGCAATTGGAGGCTCCTCAGCCTATCCCCTGTCCTTTGAATGGACATTCCATCCAGCATTCTCACACTAGGAGCTGTTTTAAAGAGAGAGCCTTTTAAAGAGAGAGTGAAGCGTTTGTGGAGACCATATGGACGGTACATGTGACTAAATGCAGTTAAGGTCCCTACATAAAATGTTAAGATTCTGGTGGGCGGGGGCGCCTGGGTGGCACAGCGGTTAAGTGTCTGCCTTCGGCTCAGGGTGTGATCCCAGCGATATGGGATCGAGCCCCACATCAGGCTCTTCTGCTATGAGCCTGCTTCTTCCTCTCCCACTCCCCCTGCTTGTGTTCCCTCTCTCGCTGGCTGTCTCTATCTCTGTCGAATAAATAAGTAAAAATCTTAAAAGAAAANTCTTAAAAAAAAAAAAAGATTCTGGTGGGCGGTTGCGGAGATCTACTTGTATGGAGGCTGTTGAAGACAAGCCTCATTAAGCTCCCTTGCTTATTAGACCTGACCCCTACCCATCTGCAGTGATCTGCCTCTTTCCGTGCTCTTGCCTTGTCCTCCATGTGTGGGGGCAAGTCTGTGAACCAGCAAGCAGCAAATGAAGGTGGTAGAGTCTGATCTGACTTCAGAGTTTGAGAAGCTGTGTAATGCCCATGCAGTGCCCACCTCACACTGGTAAATGTGGAAATACTGTTTTTTTTCTTTTTTTATATTTTCTTTTTTTAATAATTTTTTGTTATATTAGTCACCATACAGTACATCCCCAGTTCTTGATGCAATGTTCCATGATTCATTACTTGCAATAACACCCAGTGTGCCATGCAATATGTGCCCTCCTTAATGGAAATACTGGTTTTTTAAGTTTGAAGTTACATGTGTTATTTTTTCAAATGTCTACTAAATTGTTAGTACATAAACTCTTGTTAAGTCCTCTGGACCTAACCTAAATAAATGGAATGGTTAGGTAATTCTTTTGTTCTAGTGGTGCCATAAAATTACTGGGGCATGAAGAGTGCTGTGAATCAAGCAAGTTAGGGGTCCTCAATGCCAACAATATGCTGACAGATGGGATCAAAATTTCTTATTGATGAAAAATAGTTTGGAGTCTTGGCTTCGTATTAGCCTTTTTAGCATCATCTTTTCTTATAAGAGTAAAAATTCATTTTAATATTCTAATCAAAGACTGAATTGGGAAATTATACTCTACTTGGCTTTAAATGATATTTAACTGATGAGGAGTGATGCAATGTCAGGTATGTAATAAGCATTCAAAATATTTGTGGAATGAATTAACAAAAGTGTATGAATTATTTCTAATCACAAAATAATTGTTCCAAATTATCATCAAACTCTTTTCAGTTGCCATTAGAGTGGCTTTTATAATCAGAATATCCCAAAGAATGTAGGCATTGTCCAAGTAACTGAGTTCAAACAAACAACCAACCTGTGTTCTCCATGTGTCTTTAGCATATTGTTTTGATGATGAAGAAATAAGCGCCTTGTGTACGTCTTCACCTTATGCCCAAAGAAGTGATACTTTATGTCTGTGGAAAAGTGCCGGTTTCATCTGTTCTTTTCCAAGAGGGAACAATATGAAATATGCATTAAAAATAAAAAGTATTGCATACAAGGGATCAAAATGCAAATTACTCAGAGAGAAGTAAATTAAATGGGAAAAGTTTCACCACCCAAAAGTACGTCCCATTAATAATTTTTTTGATGGTTAGACTCTAAGATGGCCCCCAGGGATCTCCGCCCCCTGGTGTTTATGTCCTTCTGTATTCTCCAACCATTGAGGGGGAGCCACATCTGTGACTAGCTTCTGAACAGCACAATACGGCAAAGGTGATGGGATGTTAATTTTGTGATACTTTTACTTAAGATTGTAACTTCTGTCTTGCTTGCAGACTCTCAAAAGATTTTTCTCCCTTGCTGGCTTTGATGAAGTAAGCTGTTGTATGGAGAGTCCCAAGTGGAAGGAATTAAGTGACCTCTTGCCCACAGTCAACAAGGAACTGAGTCCTAGAAACAGCCACGTGAACTTGGAAACGGATCCTACCCCAAGGAGCTTCAGGTAAGATCCCAGCCCTGACTGACAAACTGATTGCAGCTTTGTAAAAGACAGAGACGCCAACGGCCTGGACAAGCCAAGCCAAGATTCCCAACCCACAGAAACTGTGAGTTAATAAATGTGTGGTTTGAAACTGCTAGGCTTGTGACAATATTACTATATAGTAAAACAGAACTAATGTGTATTCTTCCAGGAATATTCAAAGTGAATCACATTATACAGATTCTAGCATTTTGCCTTTGTTATTCTTTGAGGAAGGGTGCATTTTAATGTAAAGTAACAAAAAAGAAGTAAGGAAGTTCTTAGGAAATATGCCATTTTCCCATTTTTTTTGGTATTTTGGACAGCAATACTATTTACTAGTGGTATGAGAGAGAATGAGCTTTCACTTTGCTCTCTGATCACACACTGGCCTCTAAATTCTCCTTCTTCCACGTTTCTTGCTACGAGTGTATCTAATTAATGATTTGCATCTGGGAGAGATTTTGCAACCCCCACTCCCAACCCAGGTAGAGACATAGGTAATGTTTGGAGATATTTTTGGTTGTTAAAACTTGGATGGAGGGAGAGGGTGATACTGGTATCTAGTGGGTATAGGCCAGGGATACTGCTTACCATTCTGTAGTGCTGAGGACAATGTCACCCCCCCACCCCCCAGGAAATAATTATTTGACTCAACATATCAGTCATGCTCAGGTAGAGAAATGCTGATCTAAATCATATTCTTCAACAATGCATATTAATAATAAGGTAATTTATTTGTTTTTATCTTTTTAGAAAGATGTATTTATTTCAGAGAGAAAGTGCTGGAGCAGGAGGGGAAGAGGGAGAGGGAGAGAGAATCCCAAGCAGACTCTGGGCTGAGGGCACGTCCCACATGGGGTTCGATCTCACGACCCTGAGATCACGACCTGAGCTGAAACCAAGAGTTGAACACTTCACTGACTGTGCCACCCAGGCACCCCAATAATAATTAAAAAAATTTTTTTAAGTAGGCTCCATGACCAATGTGGGGCTTGAACTCACAATTTTAGGATCAAGAGTTGCCTGCTCTGGGGTGCCTCGGTGGCGCAGTCGTTAAGCGTACTGCCTTCGGCTCAGGGCGTGATCCCAGGGTTCTGGGATCGAGCCCCACATTGGGCTCCTCTGCTGGGAACCTGCTTCTTCCTCTCCCACTCCCCCTGACTGTGTTCCCTCTGTTGCTGGCTGTCTCTCTGTCAAATAAATAAATAAAATCTTAAAAAAAAAAAAAGAGTTGCATGCTCTGCTGACTGAGCTAGTTAGGGACCCCAACAATAAAGAAATACTTTTAATCTTCAGTTGTTCAGCTCTTGAATTTGTTTGTGGTTAGCTACAGGTTTTGATGGGAAGAAAATAGAATTACATATCAGGGCCCCTAAAACACCATCAAGAAGTGACCAAAAGACCAGAGAAAAAGCATGAGGAAAGATGTCAAGGAAACCAGCATGAAAGTGTGCATAAGAGGGAGAGGCCATTATGATTAACTGCTTTCCAGAGGTCGAATGAGGTAGGACCAGAAAATAATTTTTCAGATTTAACATCTATGACTTCCCTAATGACCTTCAGGGACATCTGGATTAGAAGCTGAAACCAGAACACATTATCTCGGGGGAGCAAATGAATATTGAAGAAATGGAAACAGTCAGACGGTCTCTGTGTCTGGTTGTTAAGGGGAAACATGAGAGCAGATGATAGCTAGGGGGAGGGGAACGGGAAAGAGGAAAGGATGAACAAGTGGGTGTTAATACACTGAGGGGCTAGTAGACAGGGGATGTCTGAGGAAGAGTCACAAAAGGGGACACGTATGACGTAAGGGCCCTGAGGAGGTTGAAGGGAGAGAATCCAGAGCACAAGCGAAAGCATCGAATTTGCCCAGGAGAAGTGATTTCTCTTCTCTTCGGAGTGAGGAGGTGTGGGGAAAAAGCAAGCAGATGCAAATGGATTTGTATAGCAGAGGCCTCCCGGAGATGTGGAGATGTGGGGAGGAGGCAGAGGCAGCTGCTGCAGCTCTCCCTTGACAGCTTCTTCTCTGAGGAGCCGAACTTAACCCTGGTGCCATTTCCTGAGACCTCAGAGGGATGAGGTGGATGGAGTAGGAAGACTAAAGCACTGTGAAAGTTTGAAATAAAAATCCAGTGGGGAAGAGTCGATGAGGGGCCATTCCATTAGCCTTGCTCTCCTNGTGTGGTTTGAAACTGCTAGGCTTGTGACAATATTACTATATAGTAAAACAGAACTAATGTGTATTCTTCCAGGAATATTCAAAGTGAATCACATTATACAGATTCTAGCATTTTGCCTTTGTTATTCTTTGAGGAAGGGTGCATTTTAATGTAAAGTAACAAAAAAGAAGTAAGGAAGTTCTTAGGAAATATGCCATTTTCCCATTTTTTTTGGTATTTTGGACAGCAATACTATTTACTAGTGGTATGAGAGAGAATGAGCTTTCACTTTGCTCTCTGATCACACACTGGCCTCTAAATTCTCCTTCTTCCACTTTTCTTGCTACGAGTGTATCTAATTAATGATTTGCATCTGGGAGAGATTTTGCAACCCCCACTCCCAACCCAGGTAGAGACATAGGTAATGTTTGGAGATATTTTTGGTTGTTAAAACTTGGATGGAGGGAGAGGGTGATACTGGTATCTAGTGGGTATAGGCCAGGGATACTGCTTACCATTCTGTAGTGCTGAGGACAACGTCACCCCCCCACCCCCCAGGAAATAATTATTTGACTCAACATATCAGTCATGCTCAGGTAGAGAAATGCTGATCTAAATCATATTCTTCAACAATGCATATTAATAATAAGGTAATTTATTTGTTTTTATCTTTTTAGAAAGATGTATTTATTTCAGAGAGAAAGTGCTGGAGCAGGAGGGGAAGAGGGAGAGGGAGAGAGAATCCCAAGCAGACTCTGGGCTGAGGGCACGTCCCACATGGGGTTCGATCTCACGACCCTGAGATCACGACCTGAGCTGAAACCAAGAGTTGAACACTTCACTGACTGTGCCACCCAGGCACCCCAATAATAATTAAAAAATTTTTTTTAAGTAGGCTCCATGACCAATGTGGGGCTTGAACTCACAATTTTAGGATCAAGAGTTGCCTGCTCTGGGGTGCCTCGGTGGCGCAGTCGTTAAGCGTACTGCCTTCGGCTCAGGGCGTGATCCCAGGGTTCTGGGATCGAGCCCCACATTGGGCTCCTCTGCTGGGAACCTGCTTCTTCCTCTCCCACTCCCCCTGACTGTGTTCCCTCTGTTGCTGGCTGTCTCTCTGTCAAATAAATAAATAAAATCTTAAAAAAAAAAGAGTTGCATGCTCCGATGACTGAGCTAGTTAGGGACCCCAACAATAAAGAAATACTTTTAATCTTCAGTTGTTCAGCTCTTGAATTTGTTTGTGGTTAGCTACAGGTTTTGATGGGAAGAAAATAGAATTACATATCAGGGCCCCTAAAACACCATCAAGAAGTGACCAAAAGACCAGAGAAAAAGCATGAGGAAAGATGTCAAGGAAACCAGCATGAAAGTGTGCATAAGAGGGAGAGGCCATTATGATTAACTGCTTTCCAGAGGTCGAATGAGGTAGGACCAGAAAATAATTTTTCAGATTTAACATCTATGACTTCCCTAATGACCTTCAGGGACATCTGGATTAGAAGCTGAAACCAGAACACATTATCTCGGGGGAGCAAATGAATATTGAAGAAATGGAAACAGTCAGACGGTCTCTGTGTCTGGTTGTTAAGGGGAAACATGAGAGCAGATGATAGCTAGGGGGAGGGGAACGGGAAAGAGGAAAGGATGAACAAGTGGGTGTTAATACACTGAGGGGCTAGTAGACAGGGGATGTCTGAGGAAGAGTCACAAAAGGGGACACGTATGAC
>NC_048221.1:78209444-78210041 GCF_002007445.2 Ailuropoda melanoleuca | reverse complement strand
GTGTTAATACACTGAGGGGCTAGTAGACAGGGGATGTCTGAGGAAGAGTCACAAAAGGGGACACGTATGACATAAGGGCCCTGAGGAGGTTGAAGGGAGAGAGAATCCAGAGCACAAGCGAAAGCATCGAATTTGCCCAGGAGAAGTGATTTCTCTTCTCTTCGGAGTGAGGAGGTGTGGGGAAAAAGCAAGCAGATGCAAATGGATTTGTATAGCAGAGGCCTCCCGGAGATGTGGAGATGTGGGGAGGAGGCAGAGGCAGCTGCTGCAGCTCTCCCTTGACAGCTTCTTCTCTGAGGAGCCGAACTTAACCCTGGTGCCATTTCCTGAGACCTCAGAGGGATGAGGTGGATGGAGTAGGAAGACTAAAGCGCTGTGAAAGTTTGAAATAAAAATCCAGTGGGGAAGAGTCGATGAGGGGCCATTCCATTAGCCTTGCTCTCCTTTCTTTTCTTTTTAAAATCAATTTGGCTTTACAGTTTTACTGGAATATATGACATGATATTGTATGAGTTTAAGGTGTCGCACATGTTGATTTGATATACTCACGCATTGCGGTATGGTTGCCGTTGCAGTATTGGCTGGTACCTCTAGCAC
>NC_048221.1:78077376-78208987 GCF_002007445.2 Ailuropoda melanoleuca | reverse complement strand
TTTTTTAAAGATTTTATTTATTTATTTGACAGAGATAGAGACAGCCAGCGAGAGAGGGAACACAAGCAGGGGGAGTGGGAGAGGAAGAAGCAGGCTTATAGCGGAGGAGCCTGATGTGGGGCTCGATCCCAGAATGGCGGGATCACGCCCTGAGCCGAAGGCAGACGCTTAACCGCTGTGCCATCCAGGCGCCCCTGTAATGTTTCTGAGTAGTTTCTGGGAGGCTGGGTGGGAGAAATCTGGTCACACACATTTGCAACCAAGTCATGCTAGAAATTTCAGGCTTTTACATTCTATTGTCCCAAGCTGTCCTCCCAGATGTCAGGTAGAGGTCAGCAGGAAGGAGTGGGAGCACTCTTGCTTATTGCTTCTTTCTTGACTCCCATGACCAAATTTCTCGAATCCTCATATGCATGTCTGGCTTTTCTCCAAAACTTAACATTTCCCATGTGTGATGTGAATTAAGCCTGCTGTCTTCCCATAGCTGCTGAGAGTTTGGTACCTTAGCAGAGAACCCATTTTAGACTCAAGTGCATCATTTCTAGCACTTAGATTTTGGCAAACAGTATCTGTTTCACCAGTGTTTGAGAAAGTATGGTTACTAAATGAGACGTTGTTTGCATCCCAATTTGTTGGAATTTCTATGAGTACTTTAATGGCCCATAGAGACAACAGGATGGAACATTTGAAGTAGATATCATATTGGGATGCCCAGGAAAATGTGGCCCTAAAGGCAACCACCTGCTTTACCTCCTTCCAAGAATGACTTTAGAATATTTTGCTTCACTGCCTTGAGTTTTTCTGAAATGCTTGAAGTACTCACCTCTATCCACAAGCCCTACCGCAAAGGAAGCTTGAATGTTTTATTTCAATCTCTAAATTCCTGCAAAGGTTTTAAAGTTATTTTACCCACTGGTAAATGTAATAAACAGTGATATTCAGATAGCGCACATTTAAGCTTGCCTTTCCTCTCTACATAAAAGCACATGATAATGGTGGCTGGATAATTAAAATTAAACCACATTCAATAGATAAACAAATTAAAGCAGAGCAAATTGTGTGCATGCCTCCCTAAGCAGCACACACATTATCAGAAAGGGCAGCTCTAATTATTCAAGGATATAGCAGAGCTATTGAAGGAGCTATTGATTTTTTTTAAGATAAGAAGCTGTCTTCGGTATTAATGGGTAGTATCTGTTTACAGGCCAAATTCCTTGTAATACTATAGGAATTAAAAAGGAAATTGGATCAAAGCTACCTAAACTTTGCACACTAATCAGGACTCACCAACCAATAGATCATGATCTGTCAGTATTGTGTTTAACATTTAGTTTTAATTACAAACTAATACATGAATTTATTTCCTTTGTAAATATTACAGTGTTTCTAACCATTCCCAAATATCCACCCTTTCTTCAAAGGTAACAGCATTGGTGTGGACTGTTCAGATGGTTTCGAATGAATTTTAAATACATTTACATATATTACCCATACCTGTTTCACAATGTTATATTTTGGATTTTTTTGTTAGATGGATTACTTTTTCATGTCTAACATAAACGGGATCACTCTTTACATACCTTTTTCTAAAATGCATTTATCATTCAATAATATGCCTTAGTTATTTTTAGTAATGGCACATGCGAATCTGCCTCAGTATTTCCCCCCATTTCCTTTTCCTCTTAATATATTTGTATCAAAGCAATAAATGCCTTTGATTAAAAAATTAAAAGGGACAAGAAAGGTGGATAATAAGATGGAACAGTTTGCCCCATGGCCACATTCCCACTTGTTAGAGGCGACCACTCTGAGCAGTTGCTTCTGGTTATTAATTCCCGATGTCTAAATAATTTATGCCCATATCATTAATAATCGGTTATTAGTTCAGACACTATTCTGATTTCCTGCTTACTCACACTATTAATACCTTCTCTCCCCATTTTCCCCCAATATAGTCCTAACATTACATTTAGCTTCTCTATTGGCTATCTGTATAAAGTACTTAAGCTTTTATTTCTTGTCTTATATATATCACATCTGGATTCCTGAATGTATCCTGATGATGCTACCCCTCCCTTCAGTTTTCCTTTCCACTCTGTCAACTTACTTTACAATCCTATCCTTTATAGTGTTCCCTTCAATTGTGTGCTTTGTTTATAAGCTGAATCGAAAAGTTGAAAATCAACGAACAGCATTTATATTGTAGTAGCTATGCAAATGTGCCATGCACCAAGAGTACTCTGATTTTCTTTTTATACAACTTTCAGTTTTTGTTTCTGGTAGCATTTTATTTTCTTTCATTATTCGCTTTTACCATATCCCTAAAAAAACCCCACAAATCTCTTGTCAGTAAAGGATTTATGGATTCCTCCTTCCCAGAAATCTTCCTCTCGGGGCCATCCATTCTATTGTTCCAATAAGGACTGTTGTTCTCTAGGCTTGGGGACCAGTTTTAACTTGGGTCATCTCCTCACTGGTTCTCTAGAATGTTCCTCTCATTTCTTATTTCCATGTCTTTTTGCTCCAGGATATTCTCAGGGAACTTACTGTGAAATGATATATGAGGGGTAAATTTTCTGAACATGTCTGAAAATATTTTTTTCCACCATCAAACTTTATTGATAATTTGGTTGGGTAAGAATTCAAGTCTCAAAATTATTTTCCCTTAAAATAATGAAGGCATCTCGTATTATTGTGAGCTCTCTGATAGCAATCAGCTTATTATGCCAGTGTCAGTGACAGTGCCTGAGCTTTTTTAAGGTAATTTTTAAGTTTGAGTCGACACACAGTGTTACATTAGTTTCAAGGGTAGAATACAATGATTTCTCTTCTGTATGTGTAAAGCTATGCTGACCGGAAGCATAGCTGCCATCGTCATCATACAGCATCCTTGACTCTATTCCCTGTGTTGTGCTTTTTGTTCCTGTGACTTAATCATTCTGTAAGTGGAAGGCTGTATCTCCTACTCCCCTCCACCCATCCCCCACCCCTTCCCTGCTTTTAGCGTCTTTATTCTTAATATTGCAACACTGTACAGATATTTGCTCGAGTGTGGATCTTTTTTGTTCAGAGTGGGTTTTTAAATTTGGAGTCTCATGTGCTTCACTTATGGGAAATTTTCTTGTATTATTTCTTATATATTTTTTCTCTTTCTCTGTTTCCGCTGTTAATTCTTTCTAGATTTCCTATTAAATTTGAATGTCTGAAGCTTAGGTCACATGAAATAATTCTTCATCTACATATTTTTTCATTTCTTTGCTTTTCATTTTCTTTTGGGAGATAGTCTTTGACTTTGTTTATTAACTGTACATTGATTTTTTTATCTTAATATATTTTCAACATAGAAGAATTTTTGGTTTTTCACTGACTTTCCCTTTTTAAGTAGACGCTTACTGTTTTATGGATAAAATATCACATTGAGATTTCTGAGAATAATAACTGGAGGTTTTTAGAATTTTAATTCCCCTAAATTGTTCTTTGCCTGTGGCATCATTTTTCTTTTCTTTTAAAATCTTTATCTTTGTTTTCCCTTTAGAAATTTTCTTCAAATGTTAGGTGATCGTAATGTTAAAGTCTCCATTATTATTATTTTTTAAGATTTTATCNCCTTTCCTCTCTACATAAAAGCACATGATAATGGTGGCTGGATAATTAAAATTAAACCACATTCAATAGATAAACAAATTAAAGCAGAGCAAATTGTGTGCATGCCTCCCTAAGCAGCACACACATTATCAGAAAGGGCAGCTCTAATTATTCAAGGATATAGCAGAGCTATTGAAGGAGCTATTGATTTTTTTTAAGATAAGAAGCTGTCTTCGGTATTAATGGGTAGTATCTGTTTACAGGCCAAATTCCTTGTAATACTATAGGAATTAAAAAGGAAATTGGATCAAAGCTACCTAAACTTTACATACTAATCAGGACTCACCAACCAATAGATCATGATCTGTCAGTATTGTGTTTAACATTTAGTTTTAATTACAAACTAATACATGAATTTATTTCCTTTGTAAATATTACACTGTTTCTAACCATTCCCAAATATCCACCCTTTCTTCAAAGGTAACAGCATTGGTGTGGACTGTTCAGATGGTTTCGAATGAATTTTAAATACATTTACATATATTACCCATACCTGTTTCACAATGTTATATTTTAGATTTTTTTGTTAGATGGATTACTTTTTCATGTCTAACATAAACGGGATCACTCTTTACATACCTTTTTCTAAAATGCATTTATCATTCAATAATATGCCTTAGTTATTTTTAGTAATGGCACATGCGAATCTGCCTCAGTATTTCCCCCCATTTCATTTCCTTTTCCTCTTAATATATTTGTATCAAAGCAATAAATGCCTTTGATTAAAAAATTAAAAGGGACAAGAAAGGTGGATAATAAGATGGAACAGTTTGCCCCATGGCCACATTCCCACTTGTTAGAGGCGACCACTCTGAGCAGTTGCTTCTGGTTATTAATTCCCGATGTCTAAATAATTTATGCCCATATCATTAATAATCGGTTATTAGTTCAGACACTATTCTGATTTCCTGCTTACTCACACTATTAATACCTTCTCTCCCCATTTTCCCCCAATATAGTCCTAACATTACATTTAGCTTCTCTATTGGCTATCTGTATAAAGTACTTAAGCTTTTATTTCTTGTCTTATATATATCACATCTGGATTCCTGAATGTATCCTGATGATGCTACCCCTCCCTTCAGTTTTCCTTTCCACTCTGTCAACTTACTTTACAATCCTATCCTTTATAGTGTTCCCTTCAATTGTGTGCTTTGTTTATAAGCTGAATCGAAAAGTTGAAAATCAACGAACAGCATTTATATTGTAGTAGCTATGCAAATGTGCCATGCACCAAGAGTACTCTGATTTTCTTTTTATACAACTTTCAGTTTTTGTTTCTGGTAGCATTTTATTTTCTTTCATTATTCGCTTTTACCATATCCCTAAAAAAACCCCACAAATCTCTTGTCAGTAAAGGATTTATGGATTCCTCCTTCCCAGAAATCTTCCTCTCGGGGCCATCCATTCTATTGTTCCAATAAGGACTGTTGTTCTCTAGGCTTGGGGACCAGTTTTAACTTGGGTCATCTCCTCACTGGTTCTCTAGAATGTTCCTCTCATTTCTTATTTCCATGTCTTTTTGCTCCAGGATATTCTCAGGGAACTTACTGTGAAATGATATATGAGGGGTAAATTTTCTGAACATGTCTGAAAATATTTTTTTCCACCATCAAACTTTATTGATAATTTGGTTGGGTAAGAATTCAAGTCTCAAAATTATTTTCCCTTAAAATAATGAAGGCATCTCGTATTATTGTGAGCTCTCTGATAGCAATCAGCTTATTATGCCAGTGTCAGTGACAGTGCCTGAGCTTTTTTAAGGTAATTTTTAAGTTTGAGTCGACACACAGTGTTACATTAGTTTCAAGGGTAGAATACAATGATTTCTCTTCTGTATGTGTAAAGCTATGCTGACCGGAAGCATAGCTGCCATCGTCATCATACAGCATCCTTGACTCTATTCCCTGTGTTGTGCTTTTTGTTCCTGTGACTTAATCATTCTGTAAGTGGAAGGCTGTATCTCCTACTCCCCTCCACCCATCCCCCACCCCTTCCCTGCTTTTAGCGTCTTTATTCTTAATATTGCAACACTGTACAGATATTTGCTCGAGTGTGGATCTTTTTTGTTCAGAGTGGGTTTTTAAATTTGGAGTCTCATGTGCTTCACTTCTGGGAAATTTTCTTGTATTATTTCTTATATATTTTTTCTCTTTCTCTGTTTCCGCTGTTAATTCTTTCTAGATTTCCTATTAAATTTGAATGTCTGAAGCTTAGGTCACATGAAATAATTCTTCATCTACATATTTTTTCATTTCTTTGCTTTTCATTTTCTTTTGGGAGATAGTCTTTGACTTTGTTTATTAACTGTACATTGATTTTTTTATCTTAATATATTTTCAACATAGAAGAGTTTTTGGTTTTTCACTGACTTTCCCTTTTTAAGTAGACGCTTACTGTTTTATGGATAAAATATCACATTGAGATTTCTGAGAATAATAACTGGAGGTTTTTAGAATTTTAATTCCCCTAAATTGTTCTTTGCCTGTGGCATCATTTTTCTTTTCTTTTAAAATCTTTATCTTTGTTTTCCCTTTNCTTTTAAAATCTTTATCTTTGTTTTCCCTTTAGAAATTTTCTTCAAATGTTAGGTGATCGTAATGTTAAAGTCTCCATTATTATTATTTTTTAAGATTTTATCCATTTATTTCTTTATTTTAGAGAGAGAGACTGGGGGAGGGGCGGAGGGAGACAGAGAACCCCAAGCAGACTCTGCACTGAGCATGGAGACTGATACAGGGCTTGAACCCATGACTCTGCAATCATGACCTGACACCAAGACTGAACGGACTGAACTGCCCAGGCACCCGTCCCTTCATTCTTTGAGGATGAGGCTATAAAAAGTTGTTTGGGGGGGTGCCTGGGTGGCGCAGTCATTAGGCGTCTGTCTTTGGCTCAGGGCGTGATCCTGGCATTCCAGGATCGAGCCCCACATCAGGCTCCTCAACTGGGAGCCTGCTTCTTCCTCTCCCACTCACCCTGGTTGTGTTCCCTCTCTCGCTGGCTGTCTCTCTCTGTCAAATAAATAAATAAATAAACCTTTTAAAAAAAAGTTGTTTGGGGAGCTCTGTGTAGGTGGGCTAGGCTTGTCCAGAGGAGGCCTCTGCTTAAGAACAGTTGCTCTGAGACTCTAAATTTCAGAATGTGGCTGTCTTTTCTCTGTGGACATTCCATGAGGAGACAAATGACTGGCTTTTCTATGTGCAGTAAGACTGGGAGGTTAGCAGGGATGGCTTCACAGGACCCCTGGCTCAGAAGGGCCCCACCTTTGGTTTAATGTTCTATGTCCTCTCTGTTGAAATGATTAATAATTTTTTCTTTGAGTTTGTGTTTTGTAAGTCAAGTTTAGTGGGGCAGTGGTGCATGCATTGAAGTTTATAGCCTCAGTTCACGGGGTCCCATCTCCTTTCCAGGACAGGTTTTCTGAGTCTCAGCTTTATGCCCTGTGGACCCTTGGCTTCCCCACCTCGTCATGGTCTGGTGACCCTTGGGTCCTTGCACTCGTGACAGAGACTGGGTTGTATGTATGCATGGTATGCATGTGTAAGGTGGGGTTGGATGGTGAGAAGAAGGAGGCATCTTTCATTGTTGCTCACTACCCCCAGAGGGGTCCTGGGCATAGATGTGGGGAGCGTTGGGGTTAAGCACGTATGCTCCATAATGCCTGTGTAGGTAACTCTGTAGGGGACAATTCAGCGAAGTGAGTTGGTGGTGGTGGTGGGGGGGGCTTCTTGCCCACCTACCATCTGGGAATCTAGCACATCTCAGCACAGAGGTTACAATTTTTTGGGTCACCTGTTCTTCCCTGCCTCTGGACTTGAATTTCAGCTTGCGCTAGGTCTCCCAANCCTGGGCATAGATGTGGGGAGCGTTGGGGTTAAGCACGTATGCTCCATAATGCCTGTGTAGGTAACTCTGTAGGGGACAATTCAGCGAAGTGAGTTGGTGGTGGTGGTGGGGGGGGCTTCTTGCCCACCTACCATCTGGGAATCTAGCACATCTCAGCACAGAGGTTACAATTTTTTGGGTCACCTGTTCTTCCCTGCCTCTGGACTTGAATTTCAGCTTGCACTAGGTCTCCCAAATATTATGCAGTCCTGAGTGTAAATAATTGAATAATGAGAAAAGGAATCACTATGTCATTGTATGTGTGTCTCTAAAACTTGAATAAATTCCTTACCAGGCTCTTCAAAGTATTTGCTCTTACTTTAATTACTACTAGAATTTCTCTACACTTTCACCTCAGTTGTTAACATTACTATTTTTAAAAATTTGGCTATTCTTAAGACTGAAAAATGATCTCCCATTGTTTTACATTACCTTGCTTTACATTACCTAGTGAATTTAACTACCTTTTCACATATTAATCAGCCATTCGTACGGTGAGTATTTTGTGTTCAGTCCTTTGTCTTTTTCTTTGTGGCCGGTGTATTTGTGTGTGTATATATGAATGTATGTATGTACATTTATATATATGTATTTTGTATACATAGTTAATATTTACCAGACAGCATTTTATTTTATTTTTTTGTGTGTGTAGGTGCATGTTTTATTTATTAATAATTTTTTATTATGTTATGTTAGTCACCATACAGTATATCCTTAGTTTTTGATGTAATGTTCCATGATTCATTATTTGCATATAACACCCAGTGCACCATGCAATATGTGCCCTCCTTAATACCCATCACTGGCCTATCCCAATCCCCCACCCTCCTCCCCTCTGAAGCCCTCAGTTTGTTTCCCAAAGTCTCTCATGGTTCATTCTGCCTTCTGTTTACCCCCCCTTCCTTCTTCCANTGTTTTATTTATTAATAATTTTTTATTATGTTATGTTAGTCACCATACAGTATATCCTTAGTTTTTGATGTAATGTTCCATGATTCATTATTTGCATATAACACCCAGTGCACCATGCAATATGTGCCCTCCTTAATACCCATCACCGGCCTATCCCAATCCCCCACCCTCCTCCCCTCTGAAGCCCTCAGTTTGTTTCCCAAAGTCTCTCATGGTTCATTCCGCCTTCTGTTTACCCCCCCTTCCTTCTTCCCTTCCTTCTCCTCCCAATCTTCCTATTTCTTATGTTCCATAAATGAGTGAAACCATATGATAATTGACTTTCTCTGCTTGAATTATTTCACTTAGCATAATCTTCTCCAGTCCCATCCATGTTGCTGCAAATGTTGTGTAATCGTTCTTTCTGGTGGCTGAGTAATATCCCATTGTATATATGGACAGTATTTTAAGTTTACATATATTAACTCATTTTGTTGTGGCAATAACCTTACAAGTTAGTTACTTTTATTATCCTCATTTTGCAGATTAAAAAAGTTAGGATGCTGAGAGGCTAAGTAATGTGAAGTAGCTAATGCAGCTAGCAACTCTTTATTATATCTGTTGTAAATATTTTCTCCCTATTTTTGGTTTGTATTCTACCCTTATTTTTTGTCTCACTCAAAATTNACTCATTTTGTTGTGGCAATAACCTTACAAGTTAGTTACTTTTATTATCCTCATTTTGCAGATTAAAAAAGTTAGGATGCTGAGAGGCTAAGTAATGTGAAGTAGCTAATGCAGCTAGCAACTCTTTATTATATCTGTTGTAAATATTTTCTCCCTATTATTGGTTTGTATTCTACCCTTATTTTTTGTCTCACTCAAAATTTAATTTTGATCTTATAAAACTTATCAGACATTTTTAATGTCTTTTGGTATTTCAAGTGTCATTTAAAAGGCTTTGCAAACCTGAAGTTAATGTACATTTACTCTTAGATTTTTAATTATAGCTATATAATTCTGTTTTCTTATTGAGATTTTAAATTAATCTTGAATTTTTTCTATGCAAATTTTTGTTGTTTAAAAATTGAAGAGTAAATTATTCCAATAGTTCATTTTTTTGAATAGTCTGTTTTTTAGCCATTGATTTAAATGATGCCCACATCATACTCCAGATTCACATATATTCTATGTTTTATTTGGGAGCTCTTTTTTTTTTTTTCATTTTTAGTATTACACTGTGAGTTATTTGTAGCTTAGGATATATTTGGATATCTGTTGGGTATTTGCCCTTTATTTTTCTTTTTTTAAAATTATCTTGCATATTGTGCATTTAGCTTTCTCTATGAAATTTAGTTTATCTCTATGAAATTTGATATCAGTTTTCACTTTTGGTGAAACCCAGTTGTGAACTCTGTATGGATTGCTTTGAAATTAACATATTGCTTGAGGACTGTTGACACCTTTTTTTTAATGAGCATACTGTATTACTATATTTATACAGGTAATTTTTTTACATCTAGAAATAAATATAAATAATGTTAAACATGAAATATAAAATAAACATGCTAATATAAACAAAAATAAATATATATATCTTTTTAAATGAAGATCTTGCATGTATTTGTATATTCTTATTTTTGTCTAGGTATTTCATAGTAGTTGCTATAGTAAAAAGCATTTTTTTCTATTACATTTCCTAACTATTTATGGGTGGTATATAGGAAAACTATGGCTTTTTGCTTGCTGATCTTGTATCTGACTAACCTTCCGTAGTTCAATTAATTTTTAAGCTGATTCTTGTATTGGTAGATCTTCAGCGAGTGTTGCTACCCAGGTCTTCCTCTTCAATGACTTGTTACGATTTCCACTACAGGCAGCAAACCCTTCTGAAATACACTGTCGCTAGAACTGGCTCTCAAGGGCTTCCCAGTTCACATGCCTGCCCTTAACCCTGAATTGGTACCAAATCTACTCTACTCAATGACTAGGTTTGTCAGTGTACTGACATGGTAAGAGTAATTCAATTCCTAAGTTACATTTTGGGAATGCTTAGTCATCCATCCTGCCAAAGATACTTGGGATAATGTTTTTTCATGGTTCTTAACAAGTTCATTGACTAAATGTTTCTATTTAAATTTGGTTTACTTGGTCTAAAAAACAGGCCCTAGTTTAGGGGAAGGGGGGAAATAACCCTTAAAATAGCTTCAGAAATATGACACGAAGTTAATTTAGGTCAGTTCTTTGATGACTTGGCTGTGGGAATAGAGTTGCCCAATAAAATACAGGATGCCCAGTTAAATTTGAACATCAGTTGAACAACAAATAATTTTTTAGTGTAAGTATGTTCTGTGCAATATTTGGAACATAGCTATACTAAGAAATTATTTGTTTATATAAATTTAAATTTAACTGGGTGTCTTGTATTTTTCTTTGCTGTATCTGGTGACCCTATCTGGGAAGGCATTATGAGTAGACATGGCATATAGACTCCAGCAGTATCAGTGTGACCATCTGTTTTGATGAAGGAAGTTGTAGAAAACAGAAGAAAATCACTTTCAGACAAAAAGGCTTTCAAGACTTTATATACCTTACTGTGTTCAGGGTTTGAAATGATTAATTTTTCAGCTTCTCTTTTCAACTTAAGCCCCTAGGAAAGTGTATATGTACACACTTTCTGCCACTATGGGGGTTAAATATGTGCTTAGTTTCATTGTAGTTTTTAATATGGATAACTGAAGTAATGAAAAAACTAGAAATCATGGACCTGAATTTTAATATTACCTTAGTGACTATATAACTATGTGACTATGGTAGTCATTAAATTGGGACTTTTCATGAACATACTGATTCTCCTCGTTCCACGTGTATGGTGGGATAGCACCCCCAACCCAAAAGAGTCATGACTTGGTTTGATTAATAAAATAAAATACGACTGGAAAGTTTACAAGACAAAGTTCCATTTGCTATGTCCCTACCCTTGCCGCAGTGATCTTGGAAACATGTTATGATGAATTGTTGGATATCTTGAGTCTTTGAATGACTATGAATAGAGGTGACCCTTAGATCTACACTGAATATGTTGTGTGAAGAAGAAATAAAATTTAAAATAGCAGTTTTAAGGATGTTTGTTACTACTGCATAACATAGCCCATACTTACAGAAACAAATATTGGACATTGAAATGGGGATTGCTACATTAAAGCCTATACTGTGTGGCATTAGCCTATCGGTTGGGTGCTGGTTGGCAGAAAACTTGTTAGTGGCTAGACAAATGGTAAACTGTCTCCTGTGGTAATTTGGAAGGCAGTTAATGTAGCTACTTAATTTGTGTCTCTAGAAGAGGTATAAAATAGAATGTTAGTAATGTGTGTTGGTTGCTATTTAATGTTTACTGTTTTAAGATACTTAAAAAAAGATGAATTCAGATACGAACTGACCAATTTGCAAGGAAGAACAATAGAGAAAGTCCATAAATTGAAGGAATGGTAAGATTGGAAGAGGCAACTTTCCCCCAATATTGAAGAGTTAAAAAATAAACATTATTTTTTTTTCTAAGTCAGGGAGCTCTTGGGCTTCTAAGACTGATATGTTGAGTTTCACTTCTCCTTTACTTATTCTGTGAAATGGGATTAATTATACTTGTCCTGTGTACTGCACGAGAGAATTCTAAGAATCATGGATTTGTTCATTAGCATACATTTACCGAACATCTTTCATGTGCTAAGCTTCTGCTAGGCTTTAGGAGATTGAACCAGCTCTTTTCTTATGTACTGTGTGATCGTTACACATAGTGAGCTTCAGCTCACAAAGAAACTTAACTTACCCAGCATTGAAATGGAGGCTGGCAAAGAATTGCTAGAAGAGATGAGGTGCACTTGGATACCTGAGAGGTATGTCTAGTCAGAGACCATAACGAGAATGGTGGAAGAAGAATGAAACAGGGAATCCATAAGTGTTTTTGGGGTAGTGGTGGGGGTATGACTGGACAGGTCAGGGGAAGACATTATTAGTCTCCTGTATGCTAAGTCAAGGAACTGACCTTTTAAAAATCAAATCATAAGTCTTCAAAGGATTTTAAATATGAAGAGAAGCAGAATAAATGTTGCCTTTTTAGAAATACCACTATGGCAACAATAGAGGGTAAATCACTAAGTTTATTTGAGGTAATACAGGGAAAATAATGTGGTGGCAGTGGGGATGGAGAGAGGAGGAGAGTTATTTAGGAAATGCTATCACTGGATTTGGGCACTGATTGACTCTGAGATCTTTGGTGTAAGTGGGGTAGATGAGAGGTGGGACTTCTGTGTACTGAGGATGGAATTTAAGAAGGGAATGATTATGAGGGAAATACAAGTGTGTTCAGTGTTGTTCATGTAGAGTTTGATGTTTGTTTTTGTCATCCAAGAAGAAAAGTTCAATAAACAACTGGCTTTACAGGACTTGCACCTAGACCCAAGGTCTGGATGAAAAACAGAGCCATCAAAGTCATTACCATCCAAGAGATAGATGAAGTCTGGGTTTTGTTGAGTTTATCTAGAGAGAGGGATAAAGGCACAGGGCCAAGGATGAAGCCATGGGGAACAGAAATACGTAATCATATATAACAGCTGACTTTTATGGTGTACCTACCATGAACCAGGCGCTGTGTAAAAGATTTAAATGCATTATTTTACTTAATTTCAAGTATATCCTAGGAGACAGTTACTGCTATCATACTTGTATAATAGAGAAAACAGAACCTCAGAGAGGTAGCTTGCCCAAGGTCATGGAGCTGGTAAGTGGTAGGGTAGACTAGGGATTTAAACTCAAGTGATATAATTCTAGAATCAGGAGGCTGAATCACTGCATGTCGGGAGAGAGCCGTAAAAACAACCAGGAAGGTGTGACCCAGGGGTAGGCAGAAACTTGAATGGGATTGGGGTTGGAGGGTGCAAGAGAAACCAATGGAGAAAAGATTTTCAAAGAAAACTCAGCGAGGGAAAGATTATGTGGTGAAAGACCGTGAGTGCTATGGAGACATTAAGGAAAGAAATATACCTAAAAGTTTCTGATGTCTGAGGCAATATTACTGAACACGCAACTGTGGAAGATAGTAGTCAGTGAGTTGAGTGGGGATGGGGAGAACAGAGGATGAGTATGGAGTGTGAACTGCTTTCTAGAACACTCGGGGCCATGATGACTTGAGATTTGGAGTGTATGTAAGTGATGTTTTGTTTTGATTTTTAAAGGGAAAGATGTGATATGTTTAGAAGCTAAACAGAATCAGTAGGGCAAAGAGGAAAGAGAGAGAAGGATGGTTGAAATGAGGAGAATGGGTCCAGGAAGCAGGTAGAAAATCAGCTTGGATCTAAGAAAAGGCACTTCAACTGAGAAAGGAGAGAAAGAATTAAGGAATTTCAGAGTCAGGAAAGTTTGCAGGGGAAGAATAGAGAGTTGAGTGCTTTTTCCTACAGGCATAGTAACATTTTGAGAGAAGCAAACACTGTGCGTATACAAATTAAACCTTGTAAGGATTGATAGTACAAATTTTTTTTCAGAGTTAGAACAAGTAAATCTTAAACATTTGTGGTCTCTATCTAGAAAGGAGGTCCAGATTTTTCTTTTTCTTTTCAGTCTATACATGGGTTTCTACATTATGACTAGAGGATGGTCATTTGAATATGGACTTGGTTATAGTCAAGAGAAATTGAACTGCCTACTCATGCTATAGGTTTAAATGAAATCAACAAAAGATTTCAGAGTAAACCCTGTGTATCCCATCTGGAAAGGGAAGTCACCCCCATGTCCCTCACTCAGTTTTCTCTGGGCCCTTTTAAGATTGTGCCGATGCCTGACGTAGGAAACCCTGTGTCTTAGCTCAGGCTGCCATAACAAAATACCATAGGTTGGATAGCTTAAATAACAGACATTTATTTCTTACCATTCTAGAGTCTGGGAGGTCCAAGCTCAGGGTTCTGGCAAGATTGGATTCTGTTGACACCTTTCTTTCTGGGTTGCAGATGGTCACCTTCTTACCGTGTCCTCATATGGAAGGGAAAGGTGGGTAGGAGGGAGTGGGGGTAGTGAGAGAGAACATAAACTCTCTGGTCTCTTCTTATAATGGCACTAATCTCGTCACAAGACTCTACCTTCATGATGTCATCTAAACCTAATTATCTCCCAAAGGTGCCATCTCCAATTGCCATCACATTTGAAGTTAGGGTTTCAACATGTGAATTTTGGGGGGACACAGATACTTAGTCCATAGCACCCTGTGATCCTGAAAGACTTGTTTCCCTTAGAATAACCCCTGTTCCTTTTGTTTTTATATTATCTTCCTAAATCAGAACCTTGGTGATTTATACCTACTCAAAAGGGCTTAGGTGGTTTTATACTTAAAAAAAAAAAATTACCGTATTTATTTGCTAAACCTATGTGCAAACCCATTTGTCTTTTTAAATCACCAAATCTCCTTTCTCTGACCTAAAAAGTTGTAAGATACATACCTGTCCCAGTTTAGCAGAACACATGACATAATGAACATATGTCTCTTTTTAACCTCTAAGTCTTCTCTAACCATTAACCTCTTGGGCAGGATTTTTGTTAAGCGGCTAAAATTTTTGCTATGCCCTCACAGGGATTTTAATTTTCTTCAGGCAAATTTCCTAAAATCTAAAGCTGGGGCTTTATTGGATACTGGTTGCCTGTTATTTCTTTAGAAAGCTGTTTTTCATTCTGCTGTTGTATGTCAAAATAGCACGCTCGACAGCTGAATTATTGAACAGTTTGGGGGCGACTGGGGAGCTGGACAAAGTCCCCCACAGAGGCCGGTTGGCATTTGGGAGAGTGGCGCCTCTGGCTACCTAGTGACAGACAAGGTTGGACTAAATGAGGTCTGTTTTCCGAGCTTGTTGCTGGCATATCCATGAAGTCTGAGTGATTTGAGTGATGAGTATGTTCATGTCTTGAGATGACAAGGAGAGGGTCTGAAAATTTGATTGTGCTATTTGATAGGAAAGGCCATTTTGGAAGAGGATTTTGAGCTGCCTTTTTACCCACAGAAGGAAATTATTGTATTTTTTTTCAGCAGAGAACACTTCCTACCTCAACTGAAACTGTTTATTTTACTGGGATAAGTACTTAGAAAGTTCTGGCATGCCTTACCCCTTCCTCTTGGCCAAGCATGTTTTGTAGGCTCAGTAGTCCAATGTGCCCCGGGGAACCACTTGTGACTTGGTGTGATGGTGTGGAACGGCTGGCAGGACAAAGCTGGGACACTGGGTTTTGAGTCCAACTCTGCCACTAACTAGCTTGAGAGCTGGCACAAGTCATTTAGCCTTTTCCTCTATGGAAAAAGGAATTGGATTAGGTGATAGTAAAAGTTGCCTTCTCAGTGTACAGTTTCATGATTCCTGTATAGCTAGAAAACGTACTATTGTGCATGTTAGCAAAAACCTGCAGGAAGCTAACAAAAGTGATATTTGAGTTAATAGGAACATGAAATTTGACTTCCAAAAGATTAATTATGGTAGAAGAACTCATTTGGGGGTCCTGCCATATTATATTGATTTTCTTCTGCGATAACCTATATGGACAATGACTGTATCACGTAAGAATGTATACAATGGAGTTAGTGTCACCAAGAAGTATCAGTTTTACTTTTTCTCTCTTCTGAGATAAGTTTTTTGTTGTGTTTCTTTGTAAAGTTAAATTAGGGCAACTGAATGCCCCTAAATTACATTGGAATCTCCTTTCAAAAGACAGTCATGGCTCCATGTAAGATAATTGTTTTGAGATGGGATAGACCTCTGTTGAGATGGGTGACGGGTTACGCTCCTCAGCTACTCCACGAAGATGCCAGCCATACGTCAGCTGGTATCTATGGTCTCCGACCCCTTAGATAACTGGAAGCGCTTAGTAGATTTTCAAACTTATCATTGTGTGAGACGAAGTACAATGTAGAGGTTAGTAGCACAAACCCTGGAGTTAGACTTCCTGAATCTAATGCTGGTGTCACTCTTACCAAATGAGCTTCGATGAATCCCTTAGCTTCTCTCTTCCATAGTTTCCTTATCTGAAAGTTAGAAATAATGGTGAGGATTAAATGAGTCCGTATATTGTAAGGATTATTATATGTGTTCATATATCGAAAGGGCTTAGAATAAATAACTCCTGGCGCATAGCAAGTGATATTCAAGTGTTTTTATTATATTATTATTGTTAATGTTCTTGTTACATCATCACTATCATCATTAATCTTCAGGATTTATTAACACCTAGTTGAGCATAACAGTGTTGAGAGAGGAGTACATGAAAGATTGTGTCCATTCTTTGAGGTATTCTAAACTCTCCCCCATTGGTCAAATCACATCTATAGAGAACTGGAATTGTGTACCCTGTGTTGATGGTGTTTGTTGTCTTAGGCAAATTAACACACTAAGGTTTTGTTATGTGTTTGTATCATGGTCTAACTCAGGTTAAATAGCTCTTCTTGGAGGAGCTCGTCTGAGCTAAGGGTAGAGGCTGCTTGCATTGTGTGACGCTGCGATTTTCAACATGAGCCTTCACAGTCAGTGAAAGAACAAAGCAAGGTCTAGACGGGAGGTGCACAGCTTTGCACTGGCCAGAACCCTGCCACGTGGCCCCAACCTAATTTCACATGGTTAGGAAATGTAGAGTTTCTATGTATACAGGAAGAGGAAATGAAGTTGTGGTGATCTGTTACATATGGTCCTGTGGACTCATTTTTACAGGGCTCTGATCAAGTCAGTCTAAGAAACAGCTCAATGCCATGTCATCTTAAATTTGCCATATAAATGCTATTGATTAGTGTTTTTTTCATGTGAATCCCCTGTGCAATGCTAAACCCGATCTTAGTTTAAGAACAGATATGCCTCTCCTAGGAAAATGGTTAATTTTCTTACGAAAACAGAATTGAGACCAGATTTCCTTTTTAAGTTGTCAGGCCACTAGAATGTTAAAGGCCAAAATTGTTGCCCATTTTTAACAACCACACTCCTTGCTTCGTTTCATGCCCCCATAGAATTAGTTTTCTTATATTTTTTTCTTTCATAATGGGTTTATGTTATTTTTGTTGTATTTTATAAGTCCTGATAAATCAGAGCAAATATTTTTCTTCCTTCCTTCTTCCCTTCCTTCCTTTTTTCTTTTTCTCTTTCCTCTTTTCTTTTCTCTTTTTCTCTTTCTTTCTTTCTCTTTCTTCTTTCTCTTTCTTTTCATTTCTTTTTTCTCTCTTTTTCTTTTCTTTTCTTTCTCCCTCCCTTTCCACAAGATGGGACATAAATAAGCAGGTAAGCGCACTTATTTATATAGAGGTGTCTCGTGGAAATCGTTATCACAGAGATTGTCTTCCTTAAATCCTCTGAGAGGGAAGACACTCTCATCAGTAATAATGGCTTATAATAATTTGATAGTGATAGTCAACTCACGAGGTAGGGATAGACCCCACAGGGAGGCTTATCAGAGCACCTCCAGTAGCACTGGTGCAGACAGATATTTCAATAGGAATGTACTCCTTGACAACAATATTATCACACCTCTATCCTCTCTTTGTATTCTTATAGGGTGTTTGATATTTATCTCATGTGTAAATAGTTATCTAAGAAAAGGGAAAGTCCGCTTTTCTCAGACGACAGGGTTACCTTACTACAATTCAAGTTTCACATGTTGAAATGAAGAGTAGTCCTTGGGGTGAGCCAGGTACCTTCTTGGCCTGAGAGAAGCCAGGTACAAGTCCGCTATGGACAGTGTCTCTTGTCTTTTGGGAAACACACTGATTGATTTATCCTAAGAAGATTTTATTTTCCTCTTTTTCTCCCCCCTCAAATTGTGTCTTTTCTTTTTCACCACACTGCATGTTTGGTAAATTTGAATTGGAAATTGGAAACGACTAACTGGCTTAGCTAATGCAGTTATGCAGTCTTCACAAGTACAGAGAGGACACAGATTTACCTTAAAAATAAGAGAGACAAACCTGGGTGAAAGATGGTACATTTACATTTAGTTTCCCTTGTGCCCAGATCCCATCACCTGAGCCTCCAGCCTTTTTGTGGCTTGCCTGTAGTTTTCTTACAGATGTCTTGGGCTAGCCTCTAGGATGGCCCCCAGCATTCCCCACCTGTGGTAGTCATCCTATTATATAGACCCCTTTCATGTAGTACCAGGGTTGGTCTCTGTGGACAAGAGCATAGGACAGAAATGATGGTAATTCACTTCTGAAATTCGATTATAAAAGACTGCAACTTGCATCTTGGGTTCTCTCTCTCTCTCTCTCTCTCTCTGATCTCTTGTTCTCAAGAAAGTAGGCTGCCAAGTTGTTAGTAGCCCCATCCAGAGACCCATATAGAGAGGAACTGAAGTCTTTGGCCAACTGTCAGTGAGAGGGTAAGACCTGCCAACAACCACATAGGTGAGGTTGGAAGCAGATTCTCTTGCGTCATTTGAGTCTTGAGATGACTATAGTTCTAGCTGAAAGTTTGATTGCAATCTAGTGAGAAAACTTGAGCCAGAACCACCCAGCTAAGCTTCCCCCAGATTCTTGCTATCAGAAACTATTGGGGATAATGAATGCTTGGTGTGTTAGTTTGCTAAATTTTGTGGTAATTTGTTACACAGAAATAGTAACAAATACAGATGAGATAGAAGGAATATAAATCTTTTCTCCCCAATACCAGAAAACAAATCACTGGGTTTTCTTAAACATCATAGATACCTGACTTTTCTTTCTACTTCAATTTCTTTGCTCTTTTCTGCCTTAATAAATATACTTATCACCTGGCACAGTGAAGGAAATTAGATTCTCTACTAATGTTGAAAGCCATTTGATAGGATCTTTTGAGTGGTGATTGAAGAGATGAGATTGCTACCAATGCTTAGTGTGGAAAGAATTTCCTCCAACAAATCTTGAAATAATGGTCATTATTAATTATCATCTAGGCAGCTCTCTTTTCTCCCCCACCTTATTTTGGAGATTGAGAGAGGCATCTTTTCAAGTAAAATAAGACAGAATCTGCTTCTGCCCTAAAGTTAGCTTTTTTCTCTGCATGTTTAATTTTCATCTTTAAGTATTTAGGATAATGAACAGGAAATACCTTTCAGGAGCCAGAAATTCTGCCTTAAATTTTGCCAGGAGATGCTGTAAAGAATCAAGGAAAAGAATCAGTTTCACTTCCTCCTCCTCTGACATACAAGAGTCAAGTAGAAAGCTCCCTTGAGACAACTGGAGCCCAGTATCCATTTTAATATTCTGTTTAAGTGAAAACTCTTTATTACTTTACTAATGTTTTAATTCAGAATACAGCTTCTTTTGTAAAGGATGATAAACATCATTTTACTTTCATTATCTTAAAGACTCAGATGATATTACTCTAAATTAATAAAATGAGAAAGTACTAAAAGGATCTGTGATTTGTCCAAAGTCTCCCTATAGTTCCCACCTTCATTCTAGGCCTTTTTTTTTTCTTCCCACAAGAGTAGGCAGTCAGTAAGTTGAATTCAAATCGATTTCCTATGTATGCAGAAAATGGCTTTCATACATTAAGGATGGCCCAAGATAAAGAGGTCCTGTGAAATTTCTTAAATGGGGGTCATTAATTCTCTGAAATAATGAGTATAGGTTTTAAATGGCACAAAACAATTTGGACAAGTCTGTGCAATTCTATTACTATTTAATAAAATTTGTTTTACTTAAAATAACACTTCTGCTAAACTGAATAGTTCCCTTTTATTTTGGACTAAACAGTATTATCATAAGATACGGCAAAAATATTCAGAATATGTTTGAGATTCAGCCATGCTGTGTAAATGAAACAGACCCAAGAAAATCACTTTTATTTGAGCAAATTCAGGCAGATTCAATCTGTCTTCATAGCACCTCTGCTGAAGTGTGTCTAAAGGGGCACAAATTTTTCACAGGGCTGCAGTGTATAAACGGACTACCTCCCATCCTGAGCATTGTTAAAAGTGAAGTTAATCTTCATCAGGAATGTGCCTTGTTTCTGTTCTGTTTGTCCACGGAAGACATTAATCAGGGCTTCCTTGGAAACAATTTTCTGGTATATGAGTTAAAGTTGTAATGAATCTAAAGAGAGGCAAATGAATAAGTCTAAAAAATAGATTTCTATTGAGCAAAATCCACACCCCTCTCCCTTAGACACAATTCTCTCCATTGAGAATCAACCAGCAGTCAAGGGCATGGAGCTTTGCAAAGGCTTTGCCCTTTGCTTTGGAGTGCACACAGGCACACCCCACACCCTGCAGGATCACTGGTCTCTTGTGCAGAGAAATTAAACTGCCAGATTCCAGCTGTGCTGCACCTTTCAGATTTTCCTAACATTAATTTCTACATGAGCCAAGGCAAATGAGCAACTGGGAAACCTGATTAGTCTTCTTGAGGCTGCCTCTGTGGACTATCTCATTTCTCCCCCATGAAAGGAGTGTTCTACAGTTCTGCTGTGTGCATACTAAACATTCATTTATTATCTTAAAAGAAGGAAGTACTCCTAAATAACATACACATAATTCCCAATTAGGTAATTTTAACTTTAATCATTATGCAAATCTAATGAGCCACCTTTAATTTTTGTTGCTCCCTAAGTTGGATATCTTTCAAAAATATTTAAAGAAATATCATTATTCCAGAATACCCACAACAATATAGAATATATTTCCTCATGAATGCTGACCAGATAGGTATTAAATAACTCCAGGGATTCCATCATTTATGAATAAACACAATTTGGAAGTGTAGTGTTTTGAATTGAAAATCTGCCAAGCTCATTACTGTCATCATTGATTTGGTCAGGATATGTTCTAACTGAGGGGATTTCGTGTCTGCTTCTGTACTAGATGCATTGGAATCGATGCACCATGGCTGCCCAGGTGCATGGACACTCTGGTGTTGGTAAGGAAGTGGGATTATAGCTTCTCCGGTTGCTCTTCCTGGCAATGTGCCTGAGCCGGTGTGATGGTCACAAGGACCCTGTCATTCAGAAGCAATCAGGCCCTACCATTCCACTCCTTATGCATAGGTCCTGAGGGGCAGAAGGAGGTGGAGGCCTAGAGTAGGAACCCAGTTTATGTTGGTTAAAGGAAGGACTGAATCTTGTGGAAGGGAGTTCAAGAGAGGGAAGTGAATATTTTCCCAAATCTAATTCTCTTGATAACTATTTTCTTTTTCTGCTAAAATTTCTACCACTTAATGACATGGGGTTTGTATATTGTCCTAAGGCCTCCATTGTGTCCTTGTCTTTCAGAGTGGTTCCTTCATAGAAAAGAGCAAGGGAGGGAGAAAGTCTTGACTTTATCTCATAGCACGGGTATTTAAAAGATCCATGAAGCAAGTGGAGCCCACGAGTGGACTTAAGGCATGTGTAATTCTCCTGAGATGTCATGCAAACTTGGGGTATTTATCCATGTATGTATAGTGGTTTTGTTGTTTGTTTGTTTTAAGGAAGAAGATCCACAGCTCAGTTGCTCACAAGAGTTTGGGTTCTCACACTGTCAAGAATCACTACCACGCATGTTATCAGCAGTATTTACACACAGACTTTGTAACAGAACTATTAATGCTACTGGCATTTTGAAAATGCTGGGGTTTTGCAAATGAGTTTCTGAAAGTGATGTATTAGAAATGGTTTGGTATTGGACACACAAAATGTTACTGGAGTAAAAAGTCATGTGATCCAAATAATCAAGGCTGTATGGAATGCCTCATAGTTTGAACTTTCTCTTAAACTCAGGGCTGACTGATATTTTTTCAGATATGCAAGTTCTTTGCTTGTTCTGCTCTCATGGACTCTGGAACAGAAGTTCAGTGATAATGGAGCATTTGCAAATTATGTCTTTCAGTACATTGGAAATGGAGGTTTCATTTTTATTCTTTTCAGTCTAGTAGAGCTCTGGTCTCTCATGCCTGAAATGTATTTTCTTTTGGAATCTATCTTTTCTACTGGCTAAGTATTCATGATAAAAAAGAACTTTCTAGAAAGCAGAAAAAGTTGAGCACATTGTGTTTCATCTTTATGATGAAATGCAAACTTCCCATTAAAAGGCAAGCCCTTTTGAAAAAATTGAATAGAAAGGCACTTAAAAAGAGTCTTACAGATGAAAGTTGGAGGGCTAAGAAAAACTGATAAAATTAATTTCATGGTGAATTGGAAAAATTTCTATTTATTTTTTAATAAGTACACATGCACACACACAGCACACATTGTAGTAAGAAGGAGCACAGGATGCCAGGCCACCTAGTGTTTGGAACTTCATAAGCTTTGCCTTGTTTTTACCCCCAAAATTTGAATTAATAAATGGTTGAGCAAACACTCATTGATCTGTTTATTCGTCTGTTCATTCACTCATTCAGCAGTGACATTTGAGTGTTGACAAGGGGCTCAGGTCTTTGTTAATCTCTAACGTGAAAATAGGAATGAGAAGTGATCCTTCTTCTAAAGCCTGCCTTTCAATCCAGGAGACAGACTAAACACAACCCAATATGCTCAGGGTCAGTATTGTCAGTGGAAGCTGCATAACAGGGAGGGTCTAATGTGAGATCTTAGGTGCAAAGTTGGTGCCATTGCATGTTAGCTGTTAGCCTTGTGACCATGGCCAATCATGGCAGCACCATAGGTCACAGATAATTTATTTTTAAACCGAATAGTATCAACTCTCAGCATTGTCATGAGTTTGTAAAAGACTAAGTCGAATAAATCCTGTAAAATGTTAATTGTTATAATTAATTTCGTTATTTTTAAAAACATAGCATGAGCAAAGCGTTTGGGAACACAGAGAAGGGAAACTAAGAAAAATGACTAGTAAGTTTCTGGAAAGATAATATAGAAAATGTGGTGTCTGAGCTAAGGGGGGGGTTGGGGTGAGAAGGATGTTCAAAGGAACACAGATGGCCTGTAAAAGCATGGGTGCTTCTGCGGGGGGTGGGTGGGTAGGATGAAGGCTACGGAGAAAAAGTGCTCATATTGTTTTCCTTCATATATCATCTTTACTAATTTGCCTTTTAAAATCTTTGTTCTTGATATCAAAGAATACTTGAAGGAGTAATTGTCACTTTCAGGCCTCTTTATTTCCAACTAGCTAGTCTCCCAATGTGGATTTATTAACTCCATAATTTCTCTAATAAATATAGATTTTTAAATTAGAAATATATTCTAATTTACTCTTAATTATATTTATGTTCAAGGCTAAGGTTTTCCGTTTTTCATCTTGATTTATTTCATAGCAAAATTCCAGAATAGTCCTACTTCCTGTTCACCACCTGTTACTGACCATTCTTTATTTTACACACGGGGTTGTTTCATATTTAATTTGGTACTAAGTGCCATTTCTTATTTTCTAGTTAGCATAGTGCTGTCTCTGTGTGCCATACCACCTTAAAGCAGCAAGCTTGTGGAATTTATATATGAGCATGCGTGCTTGTTTGCATGTATGTATCTTAACATTATGCAAATGTGAGATTTTTTAAGTAGAAAAAAAATTTCCTAACTCCCTGAATTTTTGGTGAGATACTAAAAGAGGCAGGGTACGGAAGTAGCAGTATGGCAATACTGACTGGCAGCATGATTTCCAAGAAAATGCTTGATCTCCTCACTTCACAAGTACGTGCTATCATTCCTATTAAGGTATATTTGCCTGTGACCTTTTTCCTTTTAAATTTAGTCTAAACTTTCCAAGGACATGAACCTATGATACTTAAAATTTGAGTTGATACAGGTAATGTATCCAGTAGGGCAAATAACAGTTTCCTTGTTCCTTTGAGGGGCACATTCATTTCGAATAGACTTAGGATTTAAAATAAAATCCTTATCACTTAATGTTTTCAAAATCAACTCACATTGTCGATGCATTCAGATGCGTTTAGAGAATATAATACTCTCTGCACACCAGGGTACTCAGCAAGTGCTGGCCTTAATTTTCAGATGTATTAGGCATCAGTGTACTTGAAATACGATTATTTTAGCAATACCTTTTTCACGTTTAATAAAATTCTTATCTATGAATATGTCTGCAAAGAATTCAGTGCTATTAATCTAATTGAAACTATTTGATTTCATGGAGATGAATGTTAAAATGACTAATATTTTTTGGAGACAAATTTAATTTGCTTTTAAGTACTATAGCAAATGACATTCTTCTAGATGGCTGAATGGTATTGATGTTTATGTGTTCAGGTGTTGCACAAATTAAGGAGCTAAATCACTTTCAGAGGTAGGAGTTAAATGTGGTAGAGGAGTCATTAAAGTAATTTACAGCTGATGATATGTCAAAGCAGTTTCCTATGAAATCCTACAGAGATGGGAGGGAGTATGAATCATTGAGAATTAAAGATTTTTCATCTCTAATTTAGCTCTCTTAGGAACCACTCATAAATTTTTAATGTAAAAAATAAAAGCAACAAACACCAGAGAGGGAATAATACACTTGGTATTGGCTCACCCAGTTTTTGTTTCTCAAGACCCGAATCCTGGGATCAAGCTGAATTTGTGTATTTGATTTTTAATGCCTTCTCTTTTCATATTCCCTAGAACAACATCAGCCACAAATTGTTCATAAGGCCTGTGCAATTGCATTCCTTTGCCCTCCTCATTTGATGATAACGAATGGAGACCATCTAGAAAGCTTTCTGTCAATATAGGTTTTTCTTTTATCTTTAATGCAAGTTAAATAAACCTTTAGAATAGAAAATGATTTAAGTGTCCTGAATTTGTATACGAAGCCCAAGTATGTTAATTTCTATTTATTGTTTAATTGAGGGTTGCAGTGGACATGCCTTGTTCGGGTCACGCCGCAGCTACTTAACATTTTCTGGATAAAATCCCCCCATTTTTTTCTCTGGGAAGCCCTCTGTCATGTATTCTTCTTTCAGGGTGGTGACTATGTGGCCCAGATCTGCCCAATCAGACTTTATATTCCTATAACCACAGTGGATGGCTCAGGGATGAGTCTATGAGCATTGCTATTTTGTTATTATAAGGACCTTGAGAATGAAGTTAACATGGAGAAAAGTAGAATAAAAATGAGGGGGATGGGCTCAGTTTCAGTGACTTTTTGAACCTCTGAAAAAAAAGACCAGGATTTTTTTAGTTATTTATTCCAAGAAATTTCCCTTTTCATTTCTGCCAGTTTGAATTGGGTTTTCTGTCACTCGCAACTGAAAGAATTCTAACCAAAATATGCACAGAATTTTCAAGCTGGAAATCAGTGAGTTGCAAGAGTGGTGGGGTAAGAATGAAGTACAGCTTCATTCCTGTACCAATTTCAGAGGGAGAGGTTTTTTTTCCCCCCTCTCTAAATATCATTTCTTTCCAAATAAGATTGCTAAAAGTTATGCCTAGATGGAGGCATGTATAAAGAATCAATCTGGCAGTTTTGAAATAAAAATCCTGACAAAGTAATCCAACTTCCTTTATGTTTTCTGAGATAAATATTTTTTCCTATATTGTGCCTCTGAGATGAAGACAAACCTAGGTTTCTTTTTTTTTTTTTTTTGAATCGTCTTAGGAGAGTGTGGCAGTATCCATGCCTGCTGTGCCCAAGGGCTGGAGCAATAGAGAATAGCCTGGAGGTTAGCCCTGAAGGGTCGGCCAGGCTTGGAGTCACAGAGCTGGGCAAGCTGTGGCCACATGCATGCCCTGAACTCAGCACTGGGGCAGCCTGGCCCCAGAAGATGCCCAAGTCTGGGGTGACATGGAAGTGTGCATGCAGGCCTTGCATAACCCGAGGAAAAAGAGAGGCCCCAGGCTGAACTGGCTGCATAGAACCAGCTCTCCGGAGATTTTTGCAGCACTTTCCAAGTTTGGGCCACCTTACTCAGCCGGCTTAGTGCTTTGGGGTCCCTCTTTATATTATTACTTGTTTAGGCCATGCATTTAAATATCTTTTCATTTTTTCCCCAGCAACATAGAAAATTAAAAAAAAGGTAAATGGGAGAATATTTTATAATCTCAGAGGAGAAACATTTAAAAAAATGCACAAAAACACAAACAATAAAAGAAATAGCTACATATCACTAAATTAAAATTTAAAACCTCTTTATAGCCATACACAAATAACAGTGAAATAAAAATCAATCTGGAAGAAGGTATGAGGTACACATTCACTGTCCAAGAATTAGTAGCCAAGAACATCTGAAGTTCAGTAAAACGCATTGGATAAATGTGGCAAAGATGGGATAGATGATTCACAGAAGAGGACACCTAAATGGCCTCCAGAGGGGAATAGATACATCATGAATATTTTGGTTTTATAATTTAAAATTTTGTATGCATGAATATTGTAAAATTAAAAAAAACCAGGGAGACAAGAATGGTACATAGGACAAAATAGAAAAAAAAAGGTGAAAAATAGCAGTAAGTAATTCATTGAAGAGGAAACCTGAATGACTAATAAATATACTCAGACATAGCTGTAACCAAGTAATGAGATAAAAGCAAAGATGGGGCGCCTGGGTGGCTCAGTTGGTTAAGCAGCTGGCTGTTGGTTTCAGCTCAGGTCATGATCTCACGGTCCTGGGATCGAGCCCTGCATCAGATCAAGCTCCGCGTTCAACGCAGAGTCTGCCAACGTTTCTCTCTCTCTCCCCCTCTCCCTCCGCACATCCATCCCCACCTCCCCACCCTGGCCTGGCTCAAGTGCACTCTCTTTCTCAAATGAATAAAGAAATTTTAAGAAAGAAAGTAAAGCAAAAGTAAAATAGAAGTTCACTGTATCAAATGGGCAGAAATGAAAAATATTGAAAATACCATATTGGTGGAATTACAGATTAGGAGGACTTTGATGGGAGTGTAAATTTCTATAATTCCTCTGTAAAACAACTTGGTGATGTATAACTTTGAAGATGACCATATCTTATATACAAACACTATTACCCTAAATATGCCTTCAGGCAGGTGCACAAAGAGCAAGATTGTTCACTGCACTACTGTGTAAGCGGAAAACTGAAAACTAACCTGAATAGATGTAAATAGAAGACTGGAAATATTAAGGTCTATTCACGTCATGGAATACCACACAGATAAAAGAAAATTACTAGGTATGAATAATGTATCAAAATTAGTAAATATAAAAACTATAAATGTTAATAAAAATAAAATTTGTCCAATGTTATATGTAACATCATACTATTTATGTAAATTAAAAACATATAGGCTATTCTGCTTCTTGGTCTATTTATCATTAGACCAAGAACATGCTATCCTAATTACTATTGTTTTATAATAGATCTTGACATTGTGTGAGCACATCTCTCTACCTTGATCATCTTCAGTAATATTTTGTCTATTCCTGGTCTTTTTTTTTTCAAATTTTAAAAGTAGCTTGTGAAAATTGATTAAAATGTGTTGATATTTTGTTTGAATTACATTGATTCTATTGCTCTGGTAATTTAAAGAGAATTGATACCTTCATAATAGCGAACCTTCCTACCCATAAAGATGATACTTTCGTCTATTTTTAAATTGTCTTCACCAATGTCTTTCAGTAATGCCCAACTTTCTCCAAAAATATAATGTGCATCTTCTGGTATCCTGGGCACCCTATACATTTGTTGGGTACCTAATATCTCTTTTTGCCCCCACATTTGCCACCTACCCAGTTATATATTGTGTTTTTGTTCTTTTTCTAAAATGAAAACAGTTCTCATTTTGGAGATGAAATAAATTCTATCTCCTAACTTTACCCAATTATTAATGAAGTTGTGGGTGAATAGAGGATCATTAATATATGCCAGATTCTCCCATGAATGCTGGTCAGAAATTAAGGGCAAATTAATTGCAAAGAAAACACTTCTCCGGTGAACATGTCAGAAGCCATGATTTACTGGCTGTGTCTAGACTGTCTGCTTCAGATAATGGTTGGCAGGACAGCCTGGGTTATGACAGATGTGGCTGACTGATCATTTAAAGGCAGCATTAATAACATACTTTCAGAGAACATAAACATAGCTCAGTGGAGGGTCGCTTTTTTAAGTAAAGGAGCTGGAGATAGTCCCTTGATTCTGCTCTGCTTCTTTCTCCCAAATCTGCTTGCATATAGGCCATTCTGATGTTATGATTCAGAATCTGCCAAGTTCTAGGAGTATTTTCATATTACTGACTTAACGTTACCCTCAACAGCAGTAAAGACTTCTGTGCGTGAAACACATGCAGAGTGCTGATTTATTACAGATACCGCTGTGGCCTTGCCATCATCTTCGAGTCTGCCTATGGGCTCAGAGTTTCCATCTTAAAAATAACAGTTACTGTTGTGCCTCATTTGGAGGGAAGGCCAGCCGTCTTTAGCACTTAGCATAGTCTAGACACTCAACACAGTGTGAGGAAAAAATAAGCAAATAGTAAATAAGAAGGAGTTTTAGCAAAGCTTTGAATCTGGGTCCACTGCGTGTTTATCCCTGTGGGGAACTCATTTGGTACCCGCTGGCACATTTCCAAGAGTGTTTGTTTCTGCCCATTTGTACCATAGGACCTTTGGGTGGTTTCAGGACTAATGTAATAACACTCTGTGTAGAAACCTTAAATTATCCTAGCTCATTGCTGTATTTCATATCAAACAGCAATGAGTTGGAGAGATTTCAGCTTCTGGCTGCAAGTTGCGAAGTAAAGCTTAGTGGTTATCTGTTTAAAAAATACATTGTCTTTTGTTTTTTCTTCTTGGAGAATTATAGTAAGCAAGGGCAAACAAATCATAAAATATTCACCTATCTAGGATGAATCTTATTCAACTATTATATATTGCCTTACACATTCCTTTATGTTCCTGGAATGCGTTATATGGCTTACCTGTCTTGGGTCGTAATTTTCAAGAGGATAGCATCCGTGGTGGTGAATTATTTTGGGCCGTATTATAAGCAGGTGGTTGTGTAACAAATGCTATTTGAAGATGGTAGTGGTGACTCTGTATACATTTGTGTTAAGTATTAGCATAATTGACCTGATTTGGAGCTTGATGTGATTGGTTGGACTATAAACCTGGAAGTGTCTTAGCATCTTTCCATGAAATCAGAGAATTGGTTTCTAGCTTGAATATCAAACAGGAAGTCCTTCTTGCCAAAGAGGGGCAGGATAAATCTCTGGGAGAGCTTTAGAGTCATTAGATGATACACAAAGAGAACCACAGTCCCAAGATATGGGATAGAGGTAAGGCTGCAACACCATGTGGTCATTGCTGGAGGAGGGGGGAGAAAGGCCAATGACATGCACCTTGCAGAGAAGTTCTTCCTGGAGAAAAGCCCAAGCTCCTTAGCCATACCTTTGATGAAGTTTCTTACCTTAAAGGAATTTTAAGTGGGAGAAATTTGAACAATGCATGGACTTGAGTTAATAACAATATTGTCAACATTGGCTCATTCGTTGTGGCAAATGTATCCTACTAACGGAAACTGTTAATAGGGGACACTGGGTGTGAGGTATATGGGAACCCTCTGGACCATTGTCACAATTTTTCTGTAAATACAAGCCTATTTTAAAATAAAAAGTTTATTTTAAAAAAGGAATTTTAAGTGGGGTGCCTGGATGGCTCAGTCAGTTAAGCATCTGATTCTTGATTTCAGGTCAGGTTATGATCTTGGGATAGTGAGATCAAGCCCTGCATTGGGCTCTGCACTGGACATGGAGCCTGCTTAAGATTCTCTCTCTACCTCTGTCCCTCCCCACTTCCTCTTTTAAAAAAAAAAAAGGAATTTTAAGCAAGAGCATGTGACCAAGAACCTTTCTGTAAATAGTAGAATGTTGAAAGCTTTGTCTTAGCACACTAAAATAAAGGCTGTGAAACCTGCCAGATATAANAAAAAAAAAAAAGGAATTTTAAGCAAGAGCATGTGACCAAGAACCTTTATGTAAATAGTAGAATGTTGAAAGCTTTGTCTTAGCACACTAAAATAAAGGCTGTGAAACCTGCCAGATATAAGTCGTCAAAAAAAAGGGGACAGATCTGATATGTTTGGAAGATGGGGAAATTTAATTCATGAGAAATTAACCTTGGCTTAGTGCACAGCGAGGATGGGATGGGTCTGCCTGACATCTGGGAACCTCCATTCAGAGATTCCTGAAACTTTGGGTGTGTGGTGGGGTTAGAGACAGGAATGGACAGAAATGGATCCATGAGAGTTTTAAGTGTCTGGTACGGGAGTGAGAAAGTACTCTGGTGGAAAGTTCACTGAGGTGGTTTTCACTGACAGGGAGCCGCAGAGGCAAGAACAGGTGTATTCGTGCACTTGCCGTACAAGGTCTTCATCATTCTCCTGGCTGCGTGGCTTTATGTGTTTGAAGTTATCCTGGGCACTTGTGGTAGCTGTGGCAGCAAGGGTGGCATCTGTTACTTTGGTGATAAGATCCTCTCTGCCTTCGGGCACAGCCATGTAAGAAGTAAAAGAACAGACGCGAGATACCTCGGACATCTCTGTCGCACCACCCGCCTCCGAGAAGGGGGAGACTGAAGGGTCAAACTCCTCAGATTTTTCAACATCAGCACAGTAGACGTTGGGGGAACTTCCCGAGAAATTGTGATGGCTGCCTCATCTGCGGCCCATATTCTCTGTGCCATAGATCAGAGCACACTTGATGGTTCACCCAATGACCTGCCTCTACATTTTTTTGTCCCTTTGGATTTGATCTCATAACTCTGATGTGACCTGTGTTGGAACCTCCATAGGATCTTGGTTCCATGCACGGAACAGTGTAATGAGGAGAATATCTACAAATACTTAACTCATGAACTTAAATCTTCTTGCTTAAGTCACTGACCGAACCAAAGGGCTTATTCTCCAAGAACAGGTACGAGAGTAGAATAGAACAGTGTGATTAGAGTAGGGGTCTACAAGTTTCTTTTGACGACCACCACTTATAGGAAGAAATTCGTTACAGGTCATGACCCTGTACATAAAACTCAACATTTAAAAAGCTAAAATGTTAACTAAAGTAATACTAATTCTAACAATGTGCCATATACCGTGATTCTCCTGTCCTATTCTATTTTACTTTTGCCAATGCCTTTTGTAAATCAAAAAATTTATAACACCCAGTGTGAAACTATTTGCATTTAGTAAAATAATGGTCAAGAACAAAGGACGGCAAACTATGGTTAGGGCCAAGTATGCTGTTATTATGAAGTTTTTTTGGAACATAGCAATGCCCATTCATTTCCATATTGGCTATGGTTGCTTTTGTGTAGTTGCCAGAAACTGCACGACCTAAAAAGCCTAAAATACTTATTATCTGCTTCTTTACAAAATAGGTTTATTGACCCTCAAGTCTGAAACAAAAAGTAGTTTAGGTATATAAATGAGTATACATATAAAATGTATATTCATTTTTATAATTGACATTCATATTTTGATACACATTTGTATCTATATAGGTCTATTTATATTTAAGTATTCGCTAGTAATTTTTTAGTTATAGTCAAAATACTCAATGGTCATGTGGAATGTGGTATTCACTGAAGACGTGTCTTGGGAATGTTTAGTGGCTGCTGCCTTTGAATTCTGTGAATGGCATGAACTTTTTATGGTTGCCTGTTAAACAGGAGATGTGGATTCTTATGACAATGCTGGACAATTTGAAGAAAGAATATTCATAAAGAATTTCTAAATCTTTGGTTCAAAAGGTAGACTGTTCACAGGGATCTCCTATACCAGTGTTTAAAAAAAGCAAGTCCTACATTTTAGAACTTTAGGACAAAGAGAAAACTGAGTAAGTTTGATCTTATAGGTTGCTGACACGTTATTTCAGTTANCCTAAATCTTTGGTTCAAAAGGTAGACTGTTCACAGGGATCTCCTATACCAGTTTTTTTAAAAAAGCAAGTCCTACACTTTAGAACTTTAGGACAAAGAGAAAACTGAGTAAGTTTGATCTTATAGGTTGCTGACACGTTATTTCAGTTAAGTTCAGGGCTTCAACAAATCTATAAGACAGTAAGAGCATGGGTTGTTGCAAATGTTGTAAGTTGGAACAGATGCTCTTGAAGGCCCATTTGTGCTGGATACTGTGGAGAGAATCTTAGGATCCAAGTGGGGGTATTGGTCACACATATGATCACAGGGTGAGAGGCGAGGGCAGTGCATGGTGATTGTCAAACAAGTGTAATGGACATTCAAGGCCAGGGAAGATCAGGAAAAGAGAAGGTTATACTTGAGTTGGAGAAATCATAGGGTGTCATGGACTAGGAGTTAGGGAGATGTGGGCCTGGGAGCCAGTCTATACCTGCCTCTTATACTTGAGCAAGTCATGAAAACTTTCTGGAGCTCCTGAGACTTTACCAATAAAAAAGGAGTTTGGTCACAAATGTTTTCAGAATCATTTTATTTATTTATTGTTCTACATTTTATAGTTTCACAGTCACACAAGAAACAGGAATCAAGTAAACCCTTAAGGAATTTAGGATTTTGCTATAAGCATTTGGTGCAGGACATTTGAGAAGCTGGGAATCATATGTACCATAGTGTGGAACAGGAGAGTGCCAAGTTCCTGCTTGGGGACACAGAGTGGTTTGTCCTAAATATTATAAATAAAATATCAGAAGACAGATATTTGGAATTGTAAGTAATCAATACAACATGGTGGAGGAAGGGGACAGTATAATTGGATTTGGCCTCATGGTGAAAGGTGTTGATTTCGATCTATCCTTTAACTGTGGTTCACTTGAATCCTTAAAGTTTCTTCACTGTGGCCTTTGGTCAATATCATTCTTCAAACTCTAGCAAAAAAAGGCACAGTAGAGAATTAGTCCACGTTTCTATGGTTTTAACCTTTGAGAAGATTTCCTATCCTAAAGACCTGTTGTCTATAAATAAGGTATTTTCACCCCCATTATTTAGCCCCACAAGAACTTGAGCCAGTGGACTATGTGGGTCCATAGCATGAATTTTTTGCATTTATATATTTAGGAGAGATGTATTGATTATGTAATATTCAGTGTCCTGCCAAAGTGACAAAATCTCGAAATTTTCTGAGTCTGAGGGAGATGCAGAGTGGCATTTCAATATTAGCAAATTTACACAATTCTAATTTAAGCAAATTAGCAGCGGCACTGTTTCAGGAGGTTAACAGCTTTTGTGCAGAAATGAGGTTAAGTAGTTTGTTTTGATTTTGATAAGTCATCCTCACAAGATTGCATTTTTCTTATTAGCTGCCTTTTCATTTCAAAGGCTATAAGATAGTATTAAAGGGATTATCTCAAATGCTAGATAGTTACTTTCTATTTACGGTTTTAATCAGGTTTTCAAATGATTCATCTTTGGCATTACATTCAATATAGCACTGAGTACTGAATATTGCCATCTTGAAGCTACCAGCCTGGCTTTTCTTGCTGTTTGCTCTCATGGAAATACTTGTAAGGATGATAGGAACTGTGTATGAATAATCACACTGTCTATATTGAAGTGTCACTTTACTCTTTCAAATCGAAGACCTTATCGATGGAAATGGGATTAACTCTATAATACAAGTGCTTGAATAAACACCATTACTAAAGAGAATATGATTTCTATTAAACTTCTCAAGAGACATAAGATAAGTAAAGACTAGTGTGAGCTATCAGAAGTGATTTGTTGTGTCATGATAAAGTAACAAACTAGCTTCATGTGCTTGCTTGATGATGGAGACAAGTTATTATAAAACAATGCCTAAGGTTTCATATTAACTCCTTCCCCACTATTATTTATAATTGAATAATAGACTAGTTCTAGGAAGTTTTGCAAAAAGGTCCACATAGTTTAGGTAGATTACATACATGTCTTACCCTGTAATAGTTAGATGTCTCTAAAGTCCTAATTAATAATATCAACATTCTCTATTCCATTCATCCACCCACCTAGCACCCTGGCAATCTAGAATACAGGTGGTTTGTCATACAAGACGTGGTAATCAGAAGATTCATTCAGATGTTACAGTTAATGGGTATATAAACCATCTTGAAGTTATTATCCTTATAGACGTAAAGGGTAATACTGTAATAATCAAGTCGCTTGTGAACCACAGCACCCTCTTTGCTGCCTCCCACACCTGGAGATGTTAATTTTCCATTGTTGACTAGTGTGGTTGCGCATGATTTCTGATATTGTTTATAGTTATGTGAATATGATTGAAGCATAAACAGTCATAATGTGAATTGAGTTTCAGGGACAACATGAACTAAAAGGGGAATATATTGTGGATGATGCCTAGAAAAATGAGTGGTGCAGTAAACAGGTTTGCTTGTTGAGTCTGACATGCTACAGAGGCAGCTAAAAGGAAGGTAATAAATGATTTTGGTTCAAGACGTCTGAAGTTACTGTAGAAGTGGAGACAGAAGAGAGAACAGCCTTGCTGCCTATTGGTTGTTATTGGGGAGAAACTCATGAGGATGCCTTGAGCCTTGCTTGAAAGATTAATTTACTCATTGATTATTTCATTCATTCATCAACTGTTAATTGCATGCCTTCCATATTCTAGGCACTAGATAGAGTTAAGGGAACAAAACACACACATTCTCCCACTGGGAAGTTTCATTCCAGTGAGGATGTGCAGATGAAAAACAAATAGTTCCCCCCCCCCCAGTATAAGAAACACTATAAAAAAAATGAAGGAGGATAGATGGAATAAGCTATGATGGGGGCATGGGGAGAGGTTTTATTGCCTTTTTATAAAGCTGGCAGGGGTTGGGAGATTAAGAAACTTCCTTTTTGAATGAGAGATACTGCTGCATGTGATACAGATAGGAATGACTAGAGGAGGAGAAGAATGAAGACTTCAGGAAAACACCCTGGGAAGAGTTCCTGATTACGTGTGGAACATAGATCTAGTACAAAAGTGAAGGCTTGGATTTAGATAGAAGCATGGATAAATGGAATGATTAAAGTTTGAGATTAGTGGAGAGGCCGAGGTAGTGGGGATGCCATGATTTGGCCATGGGTATAGGTGCTGAGATTTAGGTCAAGGACAAGATCATTGGGGCAGAGAAGTTCATGGAATAAGGAAACAGGGCATTATTGAATAGTTATGTTGTGGTTACTGAAATCACCAAAAATCATAGCAGTAAGGTTGTTGGAGAGCATTACGGTGAACCAAATGTTAAATTGTACGTGGACTAGAGGACATGATCTAGAGGTCTGTAGATGACAGCAACAATATTCACATTAACATAAACCCTTCAGTATTTGGGAGATGGGTGCTCTTGCCTAAGACCTCTTCCCTGAGTGGAAGGGAAGGGTTTGCATTTGTCCAGTGGGATTATCCTTTATCTGTGGCTTCAGGGACATTGAAAACCAAAGGGTATACAAAACTGATAGTTGAGTGGGATGAGCTGAGTCAGTCAACCGGAAAAATGGGTATGATGGGGTCATCAAAATGAGGCAGTGCTGGGGTGGGCTATGAGGCATCCAACCAAGAGACTGGAGATTAGAGGGCCAGGACGAGGTCAGAGCAGGGATATAGGAAGTTGCTGTTATGTTTGGACTTCTGAGGGGTGCCTAAAGTGAGTGTTCAGGGCTTGTCCAGCCTCTATTTACTGAAAGGGCTAGGACCAGAGTAGGTGCCAAAGAATATTGTCTCTCCTATATAATGACTTTCTTTTTTCCTTACAATTATGAACACCCCAACCATGCCAGAACTTCCCCTCTCTATTCCAACCTCTGTAAAAGCTTGTGCACTGGGACACCTGGGTGGTTCAGTCGTTAAGCATCTGCCTTCGGCTCAGGGCCTGATCCCAGGTCCCTGGGATCGAGCCCCGCGTCGGGCTCCCTGCTCTGCTGGGAGCCTGCTTCTTCCTCTCCCACTCCCCCTGCTTGTGTTCCCTATCTCGCTGGCTGTCTCTCTCTCTGTCAAAAAATAAATAAATAAAATCTTAAAAAAAAATACAGCTTGTGCATTTATCATTCCATCAGCTTGATTTGGGCATATTGGAACCAGAAAGTTGAACAACATTTTTCTTGGATTATGACTGTTAAATCAGTTTTTGTAGGACTGAGGGTTTTTATTTGAGATGGCCCCATTTGAGGGCCTTGGGAAAAGCAAGGCAACATCTGCTTACTGCTTCATAGTGGATCAATGTTAACGTAAGCAGGGAAGGGTGGGATCTAGAGAGGCCCTGTTTGCCCCGCTGATGCTTTTGGGACCCTAGAGGCTGGTGTCATTTGCACTGACATTTAAAATTGTCTCTGCTCTTTCCATCCTGTGGTCTGCTTTCCTCGTTGAGTCTCTTTATGTTCACAGGCTGTGTAAGATTTTCTCCTGTGTCTAAAACAGCTGCTCAAAATGCAGAACCTTGCTTCCCTCCTCTTTTTGCTTCCTGCTGCTGTTCTTAAACATAATTGCTATATATAGTCAACCCACGAAACATGAGAATAGGTGGAACCTTTACAGATTGTACATTATAAATTGAAGATTGCAATCTCTTCATTTTCACAAATGCCAAAGATGAGGGTCTCTGCTTTCATTTCGTTCCTGTGAAAAGGACTAAATGTAGTTGGTTGACTTACTTTTTATCATCCAAACATTAATTTTGCAAAGCAAAGAAACTTTTCTGGATGGACTTTAAAAAGATAATATATCTGATCCCCAAAGCCCAAATCAGAGATAATACATTGGGGACTTTTTCTGGGAGGTTTTTTTTTCCCCCCAGCATTCCCATTTATCATGTAGTAGATTTCCTTTCTACATGCAGAAATAAGGTGTGTGAGTCTGCATTCATCTGTTTTTTATTAAATAACGGGTATATCTAGAATGTTCTACCATACTGTGCAGATTATAAATGAATCCTTAGAACTTTGACTCTTAATCTTAACATGAAAGCATTAATTTATTTTCTTTAATTTTTGTTGCTTGTTTGTGAAATAGAGGAGGTGATTGGACATAAGGACTCCTGAAGGTTGTATGCGTGGGGGTAGTCAACTAATTCTGAGTCGCGGCATTATGAAGCTCTTGTCACAGCCTTTAAGTCATTGACATTCATCTCCTTAATTCCCTAGGGGGTTTCCCAGTTACTGTTTCGAACCTTCCTCACACATATCCAGCTTTCATCCACTCATCATCCTTGCTTAGGGACCTTGCTTCCTTCTCACTTGGGGAGATTTTAAAACCGTCTTTGAAACCATTTGACTGCCTCAGCTTCCTCCCACGTTAAACTCCTTTCATCTTTCAAGGTAGACCATAGTGTTACAATATGGTCTTGAGACATTTATAATTGACTGTTGTCCAAGCTGTTTGCAAGGCTCCCGAATGGCACGTGAATTGAGATTCTTATAGAAGAATCTCTGTAATAAAACTTGTTTTGTCTTAGCTCTGTGTTTATGTTCAACCTTTTTTACATTTTTGAATTTTTAACTTTGATCCACTCTTTTAGGTGGATTTTAAAGGAACCATGGGTGCTGTATTTGCTGATGTCTAGTATGCTTGGGAATGTGCATTATGTTGAAAATTAGAAGGATCCTGATGCCAAGATTTAAAATCAGAATTTTAAAAGTTCTTTTACAATCTGTAAAGTGGGTAGAACATTGAAGATGTACAACAGGAAAGAAGACAGGGTGAAATCTTAGCAGTATTAACTGGAAATTTAGTTCACAGTTGTCTTAGGAGCAAAATACAGACTCCTGTGTTAATTTAACACATATTTATTGAATACCTACCATGTGTCAAGCATTATTTTAGGCACTGGGGATAGAGCAGTGAAAAAAGGGGTCAAAAATATGTCCTCAATGAACTCATTATCCTTGACAATAAATCAGATTAATAAGTTAAAATGCAGAGTGCTAACTGCCAAAGAGAAAGAAATTGAGGTGGAAAGGGGTTGAAAGAGTTGGTTTACAGACTGAAAATTTGATGGGCTAGAGTAGTGCTCATTGAAGAGGTGATTCTTAGGACCTGGACTATGAAGAAGGCAAGTAATTTGATTTCTAAAGTGAGGGCTAGTGAAAAAGTAACACGCCCTATGAATAGAGATGGGTACTTTTTTTACTCTGTATTTTGCTGAGTTAAGGGTGGACACTAAAGCTGGGGAAGATATTCCTAGGAGGTCTTGAGCCAATGGGGTGTGTTCCTTGCACATGAATTTGTGTGTGTTTGGCTTAGACAACTGGTGACCTAGAAATTAACAGTAAAGCTGGAAATCACCCTAGAAACAATGTGGCTCAACCATCTCACTCTATAATGGGGAAATGACCCACAAAATGCTCATTAAGTTGAATGGATCAAAATAGGACCTGTAAGGCCGCATCCCTAAACCCACATATCTTTCTCCAGAAAGAGTGTTTATTCATAACACCTCATTTTCCAGTTCCACCAGTGCAGTGGTGGTCATTAGAGAATTATTTTAAACTAACTCATGAGATGTAACTAGGGGGGAATTTGGAAGAAAATACAAAAACAACATTTCCTTTCTCTGTCATTCCTATTCTTTAAAATTGATAAACTTTGGCATGGCACCAATTTCTGAAGACGTTGACAGTATCACAAAAATCTCTATAATAAAAGCTCTGGGGCTCCCATTTCTTTTTTCTTTCTTTCTTTTTTTAAATTATGTTATGTTAGTCACCATTCAGTACCTCATTTGTTTTTGATGTAGTGTTCCATGATTCATTGTTTGCATATAACACTCAGTGCTCCTTGCAATATGTGCCCTCCTTAATACTCAACACTGGGCTAACCCATCCCACCACCCTCCTCCCCTCTGAAACTCTCAGTTTGTTTCCAGAGTCCATAGTCTCTCATGATTCGTCTCCCCCTCTGATTTCCTCCCCCTTTATTTTTCCCTTCCTTCTCCTAATGTCCTCCCTGCTATTCCTTATTTTCCACGAATAAGTGAAACCATATAATTGTCTTTTTCTACTTGACTTATTTCACTTAGCATAATCTCCTTCAGTTCCATCAATGATAATGCAAATGGTGGATATTCATCTTTTCTGATGGCTGAGTAATATTCCATTGTACATATGAACCACATCTTCTTTATCCATTCATCTGTTGAAGGTTATCTTGGCTCCTTCCACAGTTTGGCTACTGTGGACATTGCTGCTATGAACATTGGAGTGCATGTGCCCCTTCTTTTGACTACATCTGTGTCTTTGGGGTAAATACCCAGTAGTGCAATTGCTGGGTCATAGGGTAGCTCTATTTTTAATTTTTTAAGGAACCTCCACACTGTTTTCCAAAGTGGCTGTACCAACTTGCATTCCCACCAACAGTAAAAGAGGGGTCCCCTTTCTCCACATCCTCTCCAACATTTGTTGTTCCTTGCCTTGTCAATTTTTGCCATTCTAACTGGCGTAAGGTGGTATCTCAGTGTGGTTTTGATTTGAATTTCCCTGATGGCTAATGATGTTGAACATTTTTTCATGTGGCTGTTAGCCATTCATATATCTTCTTTGGAGAAGTGTCTGTTCATGTCTTCTGCCCATTTTTGGACTTGATTATTTGTTTCTTGGGTGTTGAGTTGAGAAGTTCTTTATAGATCTTGGATACTAGCCCTTTATCTGTAGTGTCATTTATCTGTAGTGTCAAATATCAGAAGATATTTATCTTCTCCCATTCCGTGGGTTGCCTCTTTGTCCCATTTCTTTGGAAAAGATTTTCTTCTAAGGTTTTCGTTTTGTTTCGGTTCATTTCTTCTCCCTTCTCTCTCAAAGTGGACAGAACAGTGCAATGGTTCTGAGCTATTGATTGGGATTTGGCTGCAGTTAGTGTTTCATTCTTTGGGCATCATTCAACCCTAGTCTGCTCTGCTCCACAAGAGACATTTGGGGGTGAATGAAGGTGTACATGTGCGTGTCAGCGACAACCTGTTTCAAGCACAGTGCATCCTGGAAGTTCTTCTACTCAATGCAAAACACCCCCTAAACTTTGTAATTATGAATTTGGATTTTTAGTCTTTCGTACACCTAATTTCATGGTTCCATAGACACTGGGGTTGGGATTTGTAACATTTTGGTTTGGTGAGCAGGTTAATTTTGCATGAAGTAAGCCTTTATTAATGCAACAAGCAGCTTCCTCTCTCTCCCATGCACAGTACAGTATGGAGACAGTTTCTGCCATATGTAGTCATAGAGGACATTTTCAGAGATTGCTTTCTGCCAGGCCTACAGAAATATAGTCAGGATTTTGTGAGATTACAATCACAGGCGATTAGAAGATCATTTATGCTGTGATGCATGGCAGGTTATTTACCTTGTCTGAGTGAGGAGTCATGTTGTGTGTGTGTGTGTGTGTGTGTGTGTGTGCACGTGCACACATAGGTGTGCATCCGTATACATGTGTCTGAATAGTGCCTAATTACTTGGTTTTCCCTTCCTATCTCTCATTATTTCTAGAACTGTCTAATCTTCCATCCTAGGACTTGACTTTTTAGAGACAAAAAGGAATACTTAAAAATATAAATACCCTTAAAATCATCCTGATTTTAGAGTCTGATATTGATTTAACTTTTTGAGATTTTTTTTTACATGACCAACCTTAGGGAAAGAATGTTTTTAACATGTCATCCTCTTAAACATGTAAATTGTGCCTTCTCTAGTTACCTGGTGTGAAATCAAATAGCAGATATTTCTAACAGTAGAGTTCTTCGAAAGGTTTGGCTAGCACAGTGCTACCTGTCTAGCCAGTGTTCATACAGAGGTGGGGATTAGTTGACTGCGTATTTTCACTTTCTTGTCATTCATTTTTTTAAAAAGATATTATTTATTTATTTGCCAGAAAGAGAGTGAGAGCACGAGTGCACAATCAGGGGGAGTGGCAGGAGAGGGAGACACAGGCCCCCCGCTGAGGGAGGAGCTCTACACAGGGCTCAATTCCAGGACCCCAGGATCATGACTTGAGCCAAAGGCAGATGCTTAACCAACTGAGCCACTGAGGCGTCCCATCTTTTCATTCGTTTTAAGACTTAACTGTGCAAGCATGCATGGAACAGAACATAACAAATACTTATTTTTATGGGGCCATTATGCATTAGTTTCTGAAGTATGCAGTGGTGAACAAGAGACAGTTTTTGCCCTTGAGGGATTCAGTTATCTTAAGGTGGTAAAGAAACTTCTAAGTCTGTTGGTTAAGTTATATACGCGATGTTAAGCATCCTGAATACACGGCCCTCTGCATGGTGCTGGAGATACAAAGACAATTGATATGGCACTTTTGCCCTCAGGGGACTGAAAGACCAGTTAGAGGCAAGATGTACACACACAGCTAGGGAACCAGCAAGGTAAGGCCCTGGAAGCTGACAGGTGAATGCTGCCCATCTCGTCCCTTCCTCTGTGCTCCAGACAAATGATGTTGCCCTCATACACTCCATGGATGCAGCTCCTTAATTCCTCTGGGGACTTAGATTTCCACACTTAAAGTTCTCCCTTGCTTTCCTGTCGTCATTTACCTTTCATTTTTAAACTTGTTTCTCACGTTTTCTCATAGTTTCAGAGGGAGAATATGTAGTCCCTCTATTCTCAGACTCCTTTCTGCTTGGAAGAATAATCATTCAGCACAGAGGATGGATTTTTTCAGGTATATTATCTCCACTGAACCATTTAAGTTGCTTTTGCTCTCAATTTTTTGATCATTTCAGACTGCATCTGCAGAAGACCCCATTATTGGCACAAACTCTTTAATCAACTCAGTGACCTTCATCACATTATAGCCAAAGACCCTTAGAGGTAATTTTAGCAGAAGTGAATCCCTCATATTTGATTTGATAAAAGGATAAAATCACTCTATTCAACCTAAGTGACCTTATTTGGACTTTTTATTTAACAAAATCCTTGGATTAGTTTAGATTGTCAGTGACCATCCTTGCGTAAGATAAAATATAATTGCAGGGCAATGTTAATGTCTTGAACTTGGTTTTAGAGGGGAAAGAGATACAATTAGCTGGAATAAGTAAGAGAGGAAAGGAGGGAAAGCAAGTTTTAGAGTAGACTTTATTTTTAGTTTCTTTATTGCAGATGCTAAATTCAGATTTCTAAATGTGAAAACAGTATGTCAGCCTGCTTTGTCATGGTGCACAGTGCATCATTTATTCTGTAGATGACTGAGCAGGGGAACGGTCTTAGATCTTATGACTAAATCAGAAATATATTTCCTTTCTTGTAGATGACTGAGATAACATATACTCCATAAAGCCCTCTGATCAAACATTTTTTTTCTGTAAAAAAGAGGTGTAATCTTGTAAAAAGATCGGTGTTTCTGATTTTTGTTTTTGTCCAGAGGTAGAGTTTTATCCTTTCTTGTCTGCACCATTGGAATTGCCTTTTAACTAGTTTTACTGCTTCTGCTTTCTCCCTGTTCAATCAATTTTGCATTCTGCTATTGGAGTAATCTTTGGGAAACTCATCACTTTTATACTCAAACACTGAATGGCCTCATGTTGTTTGTACAGGTATTTTATCCTGTTCTAAAATACTCAATTCACCTTTTAAAATATTATTTATGAGTAGTTAATGTATTAGTTCTGTTTCATTGAAATGAAACCGTTACTGCTTGTCACACCCTACACAAATTTTCTCTAAGCCTTTTCTCTAAATGCACTTTCAATTCTTAAAACCCACCTCCTCCAATCTCCTTCACCTGAAGCCTTTCTATAACTTTAAGACTGAAAGGCCATTATTTTACAAAGGCTTCCCAGGATTGCCAGTCCTATAAATCATCTCTCTTTTGCTTAAGCCTTCAATGTACTTGGCACATATTGATGGCATATCTGTATGTGTGCATGTATGTGTGTATGCATACGTATGTAAATACACATGCATATGTAGGGTGTGTCTGTGACTTGATTTACTAGACTAAACGTACTGAAGGAAATAATGGTGACTCTCCATTGTACCACTTCCTTTAGTACTTTCTTTCATGCAGTAGATATCTAATAATCATTCCTAATTTAGAATTTGGTGTGAGGCTTATCTGTATTAATCTGTGGTCGAAGATGTAAAATTATGAAAATTCAGGAGTAAAGGGACACTCAACATAAGTAATTTTACTCTGGAGAATAACTAGTGATTTTCATGTGTTTCATGATGAGACTACAGAAGATGGTATGTGGTAGCTACTGGCCTATCCATATCAGCCAGCATTTGGGGCAGGGAAAGAGAAAGACCATCAAAATAGCTTTTGCCCGTCTACGGCAATCCAGAAAAACTAAAATGTGATTAAAATGTGATACAATTAAAATACTGTGGTTTAAATCCGAAAAAGAGGAAGAGTAACGGCATGTGATAGACGACAAAATGTGGTCCTGATATTTTTGAGGAGGGACAGTGGGGTCAGAAACCAAAGGCTATCAACAGCTCAGGCAGTTAGATGATGGACTCCCAGAGAGGCGGCTCTCATTTTTTATGGCATTCAACTGTGTTCACTGTTCAAGATGCAGGGGACACATATGTGGTTCCCCTGAAGAAGAAAAGCGAAAGTGGCACAGAATGAATGTTGAAAGCATATTCAAGAAAATTTACTAGCATAAATGACCAACCATTAATAAAAGAAAATCAGTAGGTTGAAATCAGATTTCTTAACAAATATTCCAAACACCAGATAAAGGACTAACATCTTTAAGGTACTCAAGAAAGGAGGTGAAGGATGTTATTCCATTCAAGTTGTCCTTCAAGTTGAAGGCTGTAGGAAAAGGATGAAATATGCAGAAACTCAGGGGATCGTGTCCCCAGAAGCTCTTCCTAAGGAAACTACTAGAACATGAACTTTATAAAAAAGTGATAGGGTAGAATTTGACAAAGTGATTGGTGGTGAGTCTTTTATACATCTAACTATAGATCGAAGATCTCAACGTCGTGGACAAGAGCTAAAGAAGCGCTCATCGGTGTTATATGCGGTAGCAAAGTAAGAGTGCCGCAAATGAAACACACAGAAAGATGGGAGGGAGGGAGATTAGATGATAATTTTTAATATTATTTAAAGCTGAGACAGAGACATGAAAAGATGCTCAACATCACTCATCATCAGGAAATACAAATCAAAACTACAGTGAGATACCATCTCACACCTGTCAGAATGGCTAAAATTAACAACTCAGGAAAGAACAGGTGTTGGTGAGGATGCAGAGAAAGGGGAACACTTTTGCACTGTTGGTGGGGATGCAAGCTGGTGCAGCCACTCTGGAAACAGTATGGAGGTTCCTCAAAAAGTTAAAAATAGAGCTACCCTATGACTCAGCAATTGCACTAGTAGATATTTACCGAAAGGATACAAAAATACTGATTCCTAGGGATATATGCACCCTGATGTTTATAGCCGCCTTAGCCACAATAGCTAGATTATGGAAAGAGCCCAAATGTCCATCACCTGAAGAATGGATAAAGAAGATGTGGTATAGATACACAATGGAATATTATTCAACCACCAAAAAGAATGAAATCTTTCCATTTTCAATGATGTGGTTGGAGTTAGAGTGTATTATGCTAAGCCAAAGAAGACAGCCAGAGAAAGACAAATACCATATGATTTCACACGTATGTGGAATTTAGGAAACAAAAACAGATGAACATAGGAGAAGCAGGAAAAAAAAGAGGGAGGCAAACCATAAGAGACTCTTAACTATAGAGAACAAACTGAGGGTTGCTGGAGGGAGATGGTGGGGGATGGGCTAAATGGGTGATGGGCATTAAGGAGGGCACTTGTGATGAGCACTGGGTGTTATATGTAAGTGATGAATCACTAGGTTCTATCCTGAAACCAATATTATATTAACTAACTAGAATTTAAATAAAAACTTGAAACAAACAAAAAAAGCTGACAAATAACAGAAGCTTTAGTATATTTAAGAGGACAAAGATTAAGCACTAAGAAAAATTAATGTTGACTAAAGTACATGGTAGAGAAGGAAAAGGGTGAAAAAGGTGTTAGAGTGGTGAAACATTATAGTGGAAAAGCAATATGGCTTGTCTGAAGAAAAAGGTGTGTTATGGTCATTACCAAAAATTCTAATAAAAAAATCAACAGAACAAAATTTAAACTTCCTTGATGCTAAAAGAACACAAACAAAACAAAATGTAGTGGCGTACAGTCTAGAGATGAAAGAAACTGCCAGGAAATTTTAAACATCATGTTATTAGTAGTAGTGATATTGATACTGGTATTTTGTGTTTTTAAAATATATTGCAAAAGAATCCAATAATTATACTGAGATTTTCAGTGTATGAAAAAAGACAGATTTATTAAGTCAAAAAAATTACATGAAAATTCTGTTAAATTTGCTTTCGGATTCATGATGATAAGATATATCTCCTATTTCTGTCTAGTGTTAGGGCATGGGAGCAATGGCACTTCATCAGGCATCACCATTTTGCTGTCCAAATTTTGTTTCCTAAAAACCATTCATCACAGAAAGGAATCAGGTTTCCTTGGAGAAGTGGCTGATTATAGACTGGAGGGAAGAAAAATACAAGAAAAATAACTTTAGGATACTGTGTTAGTCTAGAAAGCAGAGAAAGACTAGTAGGTTGGGTCAAAGGGTCACGAGGGCAAGATTTAAGAAGTTCTCATTGGTCAAATTTGGAACATTTTGTTAATCTCAAAGAATACTGACTATATTGATTGAAACAGTTGGTGTACATAAGTATCCAAGAGGCCATGAAGATATAAAGAAGAGAAAGTTTTAAAAAATGAGTTGAATTTGAATCAGTAGAGTAAGTAAAGCTGATTGCTCTCCCCAATGTGGGTGGGCCACATCTAATCAGTTGAAGACATAAATAGGAGGAAAAGGCTGACCCTCCTGAGTAAGAGGAAACGCCTTTTACCTGACTGCCTTGAGTTGAGACATTGGTCTTATTCTACATTCAGACTTGAACTGAAACATGATATCTTCTTGGATCTCCAGCCTGCTGGCTTTTGGACAGAACTTACACCACAGGCTCTTCCAATTCTCAGGCCCTGAGACTCAAACTGCAACTGTATCATTGGCTCTCTTAGGCCTTCAGATTTCTGACTCCAGATCTTGGGACTTCTTAGCCTCCATAATGCATATGCTAATTCCTCATAACAAATCGTGTTGTCTCTTTCAGAAAAAAAAATGAGTCAATACCATTGGAAGTGACTATTAAGTGCCCTCCTTCTAAAAGTTGGTCTTAAAGAAAAATTATTATATATTTATCCTGGCTTTTCAGTGGGAACTATAGTTGTGGCATACTAAATAGCCCAATTCATGAGTAAAAGTTTTCTGTATAGAAGCATGTTAGCTAATGTATATAGAATGAATGATAGAATTTAAAATATACACAAATAATAATATTATATATTGATATATATTTCCTATTTGTACATATATTTCTAGGGAAGTTTATTATTTCAAAGGAAGTTTTCTCATTGTAAAAAAAAAAAAGTTTTGCAAAGAAGCATTCATTTATTCAATGATCATTTGAAGACCAAATACATACCTTTGAAAAATGCTGAATGTTTAATGTTTTGGTATTTTGTGAAGTCAGGTTATTTAAAAGAGTGGTTACGAATGCCATTGAACTATATAATTTCAGAACTAGAAGGACCTAGACCGGTGATATGGTGCTCCCTTCTCCAAGTCCCTTCTCATTTAGAAACAGGTATACTTTTTGGCTTTTCAATAACTGAGGAAGTAAAAAGAAATTTACAAAACTAAGAAACTAAAAAATCATTGCAGCATATGAAGGTTTGGCTTATTCTTAAACACACACACACACACACACACACACACACACACACACACACAATGCTAGGCCCTTCTTTCACCTATTTGTTTTTAACCTTCAGAAAATTAAAACACACACATGGCCAATGTAGATCATTATAAATTTATTTTTCTTTCTTTAACCAGATTGATATTTCCTCTAGATTGCTATCAGGCTTGAGCTGTGTGGCTGAGAAGTAGTTCAGGGACCAGGGCATACCAGTGCCCTCTCTACTCAATAACCAGCAAACTAATTTGATGTTCCTATTGACTTGAATCCGTCTGCTTTATATCTTAAACCTATGAGTGTGTGACCTCTTCTGCAGAGATCTGCTGCTTCTGGGCATTTTGTAAAGAGCTGAAATTGTCTGGAAAACTACTCTGTGTGCTTTGCAAAATAATGGAAAGACAGAGTATTTCCTCTCTGCTGCTTGTAGCAATTCCCCAATAATAAAATTGAAAATGTCTGTTTTAATTTTATATCCATTTAGCTTTGGAGTACCATCTTGAGGTACTTGGGTTTCTCACTAGTTCTCCTTATCTGCTATCTTTTATGATTCATTGTTTCTCTCAGCTGTAATTTCTCTTAGACTCTGCTTCATAACAAATAGCTCCAAATTTTCCCAAGTCCTTCTATTTTTTTTAAATTAAGTGGAAACAAAAGATAATATTAGGCCAGAATCTCAATCTTGAATTTCCATCCATTTCCTAATGTGTTTAGCAATTAGGCAATTAAGAAACTGTCCTTCTCTTTCATCGTCTCAGAAAATTAGAGAGATTTTCTTCATGGCTAAATTGCCTTTCTGAAAACAATTGAAAATGCTTTTTGTAATTTATGCAGAAACTTTTGTTTTCCTCGAGCTTTTGTATGTAATTAGTCATTAAAGAAATAAGGAACTTAATTTTCTCTTCATCTTCTGCTCCCCTTTCCAGTCATCCTTTTGAAACCTGCCAGGGCCAAGGTGAGCTCCTTAAGTGTTTAGGCAACTAGACCATTTAAAGCACAGCACATCTGTGTAAGGTTACGGAGTAGTTAGAAGTTTGTTCCCTGACTCTCATAGCAGCAGCCTTTACCTGGAGGCCTTGAACCCCTTTCTGGATACATTTCTTTCCCCAAGTCCTTGGTTTTGACAGACAGCAAGAAGACTAAGATGGCTTAGAGAAGAGATAACCTTCGTCCTGGGGTTTGCATTCATATCACTCTCTCCACGCTAGGACTGTTATTTCTGCTTCCCTCCATAGAGTAGGAGACCTCGGGGCTTACCCATGTGGGTCGACTTGCTCTGTCTGATGTCGTCTGTAATTGAACTCCTTTCTCCAGACCCCTTCTGCACACCCAGCCCTTGTGCTTTCTATAATGTTTTGCTAGGACTGTGATGTTACAGTCTGGTGCTGTGTCTTCTTTGTTCCAACATCCTCAACATAGAATCCTGCCCAGAGTGGTGGGGACTCGGTAAATATTTGCGGACAGGTAGTGTTAACCGTAGCACACGTGAGTTGATCAGAGTGAGTTGGAAATGCTGGGTTCTTGTTAATTTGTAAGGAACCCTAGCATGAGAAAACCAAGAAGGATGAAGTGGATACCTGGGTTATTTTCCTGTACATTTCTTCTGTTCTTCAGTATGTATTCATAGTGAGCTTAAGTGAGTGTTGGTCAGTGTAGGGCTGGAAATAGACCATTCCTCTCAATCATGCTTGCCTTGGCTACTACACTTTTCCAGTTTCTACCCTTCAATCCCTTTACCAGAAAAATCGTGGAGGAGATTCTCAATCTCCTTATTTTAAAGATATGGTGAAATATCTACATGAGCCTGGTTAGAGAGAGAAATTTGGATCATGAGAATTTCAGAGCATGGTGAAGATGTATGAAACATTCAAATGTAAACTTCCTTGATGGGACAAAATGGTTTAGGAGGATGATGAGACAATAAATGCAAGTCCTGCCTTCAGTGCGCAGGACCGAAGGGTCAGGGAAGCAAGGAGAGAGGTCAATGTGCTGAGGGGTGAGATGCCTCAGTACTGGGGTTCCTGGGTTCCAGCTGTTCATTTCAGCATGCCTTTGGAAGGCCATAGGGGAGTTTGCTTTGAGACTTGCGTAGCTGGTGGCCTTAGAAATGAGCTTTTGGGCAGTTGGGTGGCTCAGTCAGTTAAGCGTCCATCTGGCTCTTGATTTTAGCTCAGGTCCTGATCTTAGGGTTGTGAGATTTAGCCCCGCATCGGGCTCTGTGCTGGGCATGGATTTTGCTTAAGAGTCTCTCTCTCTCCCTCTCCCTCTGCCCATGCCCCTCCGTGCTTTCTCTCTCTCTCTCTCCAAAAAAGAGCTTGTGTGCCTGTTCTGCCATTGGCGCAGGGGACCCTATAAAAACATGTATGCACTTCACTGACTGTTCGGATGATGGACGGAACCCTGCCCTTCTGCAATCACCAAGGATCCCTTCTGTGAGCCTCCTTCAGGAGCCCAGAAATGTCTTTCTCTTTCTACTTTCAACTTAAATGCATCGTGTGGATTCATGCGGCCGCTTTAAGAATGCGGCCGCTTTAAGATAGGGACTGGTTTATTTTGCTCCTTTTCTTTCCTTCACCTTATCTTGTGTTAGCCTTAGACTGGGAAAATGAAAACCCCGGGGGCAGTTGGGAGCTTCTGCAGCCCAGACAGCAGGGGCCTGAAGAGCGCTCTCCTCTCTGTGTTTTTATGTCCTTTCAAAATGTCAGTTAGCACCTTTAAAATAAAGTCTGCCATCAAAGGCACACTCTTCTCCTCCCTGTCTGGTGTGCCAAAGATAGACATTACTCTGTCTGCTTCAGTTCTCAGCTTCCTGTCATGTTTGGCAAAAATTTAATTGCCTCTCCTTTCAGAACAACTTTTATTTGTTTTCTTAGCCTCAACATTTCCTCTACAGGAGAGTTTTTGCAGCAGGGAAATGTAGACAGCTTTTGTTTCTGCCACTTCATGATTGGCTTCCCTATGTCTTTTTAAATGAAATTTTGTGCCCAGAAAAGATGCCACGGGAGCCAGGCAGTGTTGGTTTATTCAAGGGTGACAGTTCCCACGGGAGCCTGGTTGACTCAGCCTTCTACTCGAGGCCCTGCCCCTACTGCAGGCGGCCCTGTCTCTCTCCTGCCTTTTAACACAGGCTGCCTTTGCAAAGTGAATTAAGTAATAATTAGAATCACAATAATGCTCCTTCTCCATCGGCTTTTCTTATCTTAAACTTATGTTCCTTCTCGTTAGAAGATCCTTGCCCTTCTCCTGGTGATTTTATACTAATCCTTCGAAACCTGGCTTAGATGTCATAGAGAATGAAGACGGCTTTCTTCTCTGTTGCCAGAGCTCTTTTCACACACACACACACACACACACACACACACACACACACACACACACACTGATCCTGGAGCTGCTGCAGTCGAGCGCAGGACGGTGACTGCTGGCACAGGGACCCGACAGCTCGCACTCCCATTCCCCCCACCCCAGACTGTGAGACTTGTAAAGTTCATGAACGTGTCTTTCACTTGATTCATTCTCAGATCCTCACCATCTAGGCAAGGGTCTGATACACAGTAACCATTTAAAAGATACTTATTACCTAACTGAATGAAGGCGAATGGTACTTTTGCATGTAGATATCACAGTTCACGTTGTTCTGAAGTGTTCTACCCTGGGATGCATGTTGATGTCCCAACAGGAGCACGGATCGAAATTGTTCATGGATGAACTGAGTATGGAGGTGTTTACACAGGACCAAAGGATGAAGGAAAAAAGAAAGCTTAATTATTAAGTAAAAGGGAATGACTAGCTGTCTCCTTTGGAGTTTTGTGAAAGAACTGAGGATTTCTTGAGATGGGCAAACAACAGGAATGGTAAGACTTTACAACTGAGGAAATGAGAGCATATTCAGAAGGGTAACTTGATAGACCTACACGAATAAAGGACCTTCCAAGAGGGTATGGAGAGTGCAGTCTTTCCAGGGGGAGAGGTTCTGAAGCAGAGATGCCACTGGCCTTCCGTGGAAGGGAGCAATCCTGAGTGTAGAAGGCCACCTGGGGAGAAAACATCTGGAGAGGCTGCAACTAGCCCTGGGGACTCTGAAGTTTCGGAAGCAACTGCCGGAAATCCAAGCGAGGATGAACTACGCATGGGCCGTGTTGTTAACACTCTGCCAGACCAAGCCGGCAAAGAAAACATCTCCAGCACATCTCTTTCACCATTACCCTGTGAGGCAGTGTGCTGTGGCAAGAGAAGCTCTTTCATGGCAAAGCAGACATCTCACCCGTGAGCGGGATGACCTGCAGAAGTCACTAACCCTTGCTGGGTCTCTGATTTTTTTGTAATCTGGTAGTAATGGCATTTTATCTGCCTGAAGGGAAAGGATCACACTGAATGATAAATCAAACTCTTCAGCTACTATAAAATCCATCACATCTCCCTGGAAATTCAACATTGTGACACTGGCTTTTCTTAAGAGTCTACTGTTATAATTATTTCATTATTGAGGTTCATGATAGATAGTTGTCACGCAGCTCAGAGTAGATCACGTGACCCACCTTGGGTGACTAAGCATGACCACCTTGGAAATGGACTTTCTTGTTGGTAGTATTGAAAACCTGCATTTAAGCCAGATGAGCTTTATATTTTAATAAGAGGGTTGAATATTAAAAGTTGACTTCTCCTGAAGATCTGAAATGTATAGAGTTGGAATGATATCTGAATATTACATTGTAGTACGAGTCTCACATAAATGTAAGTTTCCTTTCACTTGAAGAGATCTTGGCACTTTGGAGGTCATCAAAGATATGTCTAGCTTTCTGAAGAATTAGATGTTCTAGAAGGTTAAATAAGACTTGCTTAAAAGCATTTTAAAAAATGTTTCAACAGAAGAAACTCCTTTTAATCAAATATCATCTTTCCATATCCATCTCTCTCAAATACTGTATAAACATAGCCACACCGTATAGAAAATAGGTCTTCTTTCTTTCTTTCTTTCTTTCTTTCTTTCTTTCTTTCTTTCTTTTTCTTTTTTTCTTTCTTTCTTTCTTTTTTTCTTTCTTTCTTTCTTTCCTTCCTTCCTTCCTTCCTTCCTTCCTTCCTTCCTTCCTTCTTTTTTTTAAGATTTTATGTATTTATTTGTCAGAGAGAGGGAGGGAGGGAGAGATAGAGCACAAGCAGGGGGGCGTGACAGGCAGAGGGAGAAGCAGGCTCCCCACTGAGCAAGGAGCCTGATACAGGACTTGATCCCAGAACCCTGGGATCATGACCTGAGCCAAAGGCATACGCTTAACTGACTGAGCCACCCAGGTGTCTCAAAAAAATAGGTATTTCTAATGACAAGATAATGTACATATTTTACTATAAGAAAAATATAAATGAAGAAAAGCCAAAGAAGAAAATAAAAATGGCCTCCTAGAAATAACTGTAACATCTCTCTTGCAGTGTATCTATATGTCTCCATCAACCTTTTCTGTCTTGTGTGTGTGTATGGAATCACCTATATAGAAATACACACATATGAATCCATTTATATGTGTGAATACCATTTTATAGCTTGCTTTATCACTTAATAATTTAGCATTTGAGTCATTCAAATTATTTTGAAAACAATAAAATAATAAGAGCATATAAAAAAATAAAATTTTTCTTTACCTTCCCTTTCTTTTTCTAAGCTCCACTCTGCATAGGTAACTGCTTTCAATTTTTTCAGTTTTCGATTTTCTAATAGACTTAAGTATCTATGTCTTAATTTTATTCCAATACGTGTTACTCCTTTGCTATGGAAGATGAGAAATCAGCACAAAATTCCCACCTTTCTTTCTCTTCCCTCTATATCCTCATTTTAAAAGTTGTATCATTACTTTCCTTAGTCTTACAGTGGGTTCACTTATAACTACAATTCATGTATTAATCAGCTTTGGAATATGTGCAGTAGCTCTCTTCTATGTAGGATGAAGGAAGAGCATACCTCATTTTCCTTCAGTCTTCTGCGCTCCCTTAATTGTATAGCATCAGTGTGTATGGAACTGTTCTTTTTGACCTATAACCATAATTGAGTTTTCTGTGCTTGGTTTTTAAGTTGTTGATGAAATTAAAAGCCAATGAAGTAATATAGTTGGTACAAGTACAGGCCCTGGAACTATGTCACTTGGCTTCAAAGTCTTCCACTTTCTGTCTGGATATATATATATATATATATATATATATATATATATGTGTGTGTGTGTATACACATTTTTTTCTTAAGAAAGATTGCATCTGTGTATCACACAAGTTGGTGGGAAGGGGCAGAGGGAGAGGGAGAGAGAGAATCTCGAGCAGACTGCACCCCCAAGGCAGAGCACAATGTGGGGCTTGATCTCACCACCCTGGGATCATGACCTGAGCCAAAATCAAGAGTCAGGTGCTTAACTGAGTGAGCCACCCAGGCGCCCTGGCTTTTTATAATTTTGAATAAGTTATTTAACTTCTCTGTGCCTTATTTTCCTCATATGTAAAATGGTCATAAAATACTATCTACCTGATAGTGATATTGTGAACATTAAATGAGTACTTGTTGAGTCCCTAGGACGAACAGTGCATGTTACATAGTAAGTGTCCAGTAATATTATTTCTCAGAGTGCCCCAAACTGTGAATGGGTCCGTTTCACTAAACCTGTGCTGTTAAAACAAAAAAGTTTCAGAAATTTAAGTGAACTCCTTTTTTCATCTTTTTAGTTATTAGAAGAGAGAAATGCCTTCATCACATAGTCTCTTTCAGAAACTTATTAATTAATTAAATTTTAAAAAAAGATTTTATTTATTTATTTGACAGAGACAGTGAGAAAGAGAGAGAACACAAGCAGGGGAAGCAGGAGAGGGAAAGCAGGCTCCCGACCGAGCAGGGAGCCTGACATGGGGCTTGATCCCAGGACCCTGGGATCATGACCTGAGCCAAAGGCAGATGCTTAATGACTGAGCCACCCAGGCGGCCCTATTAAATTAATTTAAATAGAAATTGAAAATAGAGCAACAATGTAGAGAGGCTTTCTTCTTGTAGGTTATTAAATTTGATTTAATGTCTGTCTTAAGGTCTTTTCAGAATCAGATTTGATTCTCTATCTGGCCTCCAACTCCACGTGGCAATCACAAGTAGAATTGGTTGATGTTTTTTCTATGGCACATTCTCCATCTCTCATTATTCTGGTTTAATGTATCAGATTGGCTCGCTGTGACCCTGACTTCTTAAGAGTTTTCTTCCTCTAGAAAAATTACTCGGAGAAGTGAACTGGGTGGCTTTTTCATCTTGAGGTTTGTGCTTTAACTTTTATTATCTATGCACTACTTCTCCAGTACTTTATTCAAGGCCAAGGCTTCTAGACTGAATTTGGAGTTGTTCAAATAGCCTTAGTGGCCTGCTTCCCCGAAAACAGCTGTGCAGAAAACCCTATTTAGAGGCATCCATGTGTGGATAGGCACTTATGTTTGGGGAACAGTAAACTGTTCAGCATGTTTGCAATTAAGGGAGTATCTGAGGGAGTAATGATAGATGAGGCTGGATAGGTAGATGGGTGGGGAGAGATGATGAAGAATGTAAAACAATCAATGAATTTTAAATTTATTCTGTGCTATAGGGAGGAAATGATGGAAACAGTCGTAGTAGAAGAGTGCCATGATCAGATTTGTATTTTTGAAAAGGAATCTTTGGTGGAGATTTTCAAGATGATTAAAGCGAGACATTGGAGAGAGAGAAAACTGGTTGGAGGCCATTACCTTTAAATTCTTGGCAGTGGAAACTTAACATCCAAACAATTTTTAGTAGAATTAGTGGGACATTCTATTCAGTTAGATATGACAGATTAAAAAAAAAGAATTGAAGACAAGGTTATAATGTGAGCATAATAGCAGGTTTTGTGGAAGAAGATTAAGACTATTAGCATTTGTATGCCTGTGCGATATTCAGATAGAGATGCTTAGTTGGTAGTTAGAAAGGAGGCTTGGAGACCATGATGTTAAGAGTCTTTCGTGCAGCGTTTGAGCCAGTGATACTGGATAAGCTTTTTTCAGAGAGACTCTACTGCATAAGAGGAGGTCTGAAGACAGGAAAAACCCATGAGCTCAAGCGTTAAACAGATGATTGGAGGAAGAGGAATCAGTGGTAGGGAGCGTATCTTGTTCACCTTTGTGTGCCCAGTGTCTGACATGGCCTCTCGTACAAATGCTTATTCAGGGACTCCATGAGACTAAAAAGAGAATTTAGGAATGAAGTAATGAAATCAAGAGTACTAGGGATCTGGAAAGCAAAAGCAGACAGAAATGCAAGCAAGAAGGAAACAGTAAGTAAGATGAGAGGTGTCCTTCGGATGTGTGCTTTGGTCATTTCCTACCTTAGCAAGAGATTGTGTTTTAGTGTGATGGTGGAACCAGAACTGTGTTGCAATGAGCTGAAGGATTCAGGCTAGACAAGGAGGAGAATGAAGAAGTTAGACTGTAAAAGGAAGAAGGTGGTATTTATAAGATAAAGGGTAAAAATCTTATCTATTAATAAGCATTGCTTTTTGATAATTTTGTGGGGGTTGGAGGAACCTGAGAAAGAAAAGACTATAGAATGGAGAGCAAAGGCAATGACCTCTCACTTGATACTGAACATTCATTGCCTGGTCTTAGTTACATGTTTGTGTGTGGGTGTGATTAGTGCAAGAAGACCGTCAGTTGTTAAGAGGCAAGGTCTCACACCATTCTTCTATTCTTCCTCAGCCTATTTAATACATGACATGTATATGGTTATTATTGCTTGAGTTATAGCCATTTAATATCATTGTATAAGGAAATATTTGGAAGTAATTCTCTGGATAATTCCTTAATTATTTGTTTTTAAAGTGGACTCAAGTTTGAAACAGCACCACAGATCTCTTAGCAGTCAGCTCCAGGCCTCTTGCTATGTAAGTTGGTATGTAGTTGTGCACTTGAATTGGTCCATGTAGTTTACTTATTTGAACATTGTCACCTCTCTTTAAATGGGAAAATTGTCTTCATTTTTAGTAAGATTAGGGATTGCTAACTCTACAATTTGGATTGGGAAAGCACGTTCTTTCTTCAGAAAGATAAAGTGTAACATTATTCCCATTTCTCTCCACTTCACCTGTTCTAAGCCTTTTTCCCTCCAGAGGCCAAGGACTTTCCTGAAGCTGTGGGTCCACATGGACTTGTATAATCAAGTGGCGTTTCAGTCTCCTGCACATCTTTGCAAACCAGTTCTCTGCTTATATTTAAGGCAAAGGGGAAAGGCGTTTTACAGTTATGCCTTGAACTTGATGATACCAGTAGATGTCACTCTGGACAGCAGGATAGAGCATCCCTATTCTTAGCTCTGGTTCAGAATGCGCTGTGGTATTCGTGCTCCCAACCACTTTCAAACATCTCAGCACTGACACGTCTGAATTATGACATTCTCTGTGTTGCCAGTTTTACTTCTATGTTGTGAAATAAGAGGGCTGGGAGAACTGCCATTTCATCTCGTTCTCATTCAGCTGGAATGCCAAATGCTTACACAGTTACACCAATCAACTAGGCAAGAAAAAAATGGTTCAGGGAAGAATGGAGGAAATACATATTTTAAAGCAGCATATCTGAATTCAGTGTTCAGGCACATTAAATTCTGCTGAGACTTAAGGCAGGGGAGAAGCAGTAAATACTTTACTTACTATATATGGCCAGATCCAGACTAAGCTGACCTCTCCCCGCCTATGTAATATAACTTTCCACTATTGACCCAAATCAGTGATTCTCAACCAAGGTCCTAAATTAGGGAAAAGAGGAATCTTCCTAAAATTCACAGAAGTCAGTAAAGTTAATAAACTTTCTTCAAATTGATTTTTTTCTTCCATACTCCATTCCCTCTCCACAAACCTTTGGAGTCTGCTTTAACACATAACAAGATCAATGAGCAAATAGCAAACAGGAAATGTTGAGAAAAGGTTGGGTCTAGCTGGATAGATTCATATTTTGCAGACATATGTTTGCGGTTGTCATTCTGCATATAATTTCATTCCATCATATATTTTTGAAGTGTTTCCTTTATGGGCATTGTATACATTGTATATAAGATCATATGTATCAGTTAATGACATTCTGTCATCTGAACATGAGTGAGGACAGTGCCCTGCATGAACCACCCCCCACAATTAGTCTTGGGTACTCATTTTACCCTGTGCAAGCCCTGCCCACATTTAGGTCAAAGTTCTTGGCAGAGCTTTAATCCTTGACTTGGAATCCCCTTCCATCTTCCGTACCAAATGTATACAATCCCACCAACACTCAGGATCCCTCTCCAGTACCTCCTTTCCCCATAAGGAAATGTTGCTCAAGCAATAGAGATTATTAAGAAAGGGAGTAACGAGATGGTACATACAGGAATAAAAGACTTTTCCTTGGGAGGCAAACACGTGCAGTTTTGGGGGCTAGAGTTAATGGCTCTGAGAGCTCCTGGGAGGAAAGCTCACTTCCAGCAGATGTGAGAAGACAGATTTGTTGAGGAGGTAGAATTGACACTCAACTCCTTGAAAGCTTAGAAGTATGTGGCTAGCCAGCAAATAAGAGATAGGTCCTCTAGGAAGACAATATATAAAGAAAAACACAGAGATGGGCAAAATTCAAAGGGGGATGGGTGACAGTGAGGTCTCATTGTCTAGAACCCAGGACTTACGACTCAGAGTTATTAGGGACAAGGCTAATATGGCTTCCTACCAATTCCTCCTCTCTTACTGAGACTGAAGACCAAAGGAATCATAATATTTTTTCCAAGCACATGTGACTCTCTTCCTTCTCTATGTCAGCTGTGAGTCCCTCCATCAATCCCATCTTCCATATGTTCTTTGTATTACCTTCTTGAATGTGATTCAACAAGAAGATACATTTTCAATAATAACAAAAAATAAAACTTAGTGCTTGGCTTCTCTATGTACCTTGTCAAGGTTTGAGAGACTTGGACTGCCACTGATCTTACTGGTATTATATCAGCTCAAAATATGTTGCAAAAAAAAAAAACTGTATATAGAACTCAAAAGGAAAGAGCTCTTAAGATATAATCCTCTTTTGGAGAAGGAGAGATATAGATAATACCATTTTAATTAAGGTTTTCTTAGAATCTCCATTATAATTTCCTTCTTCAAAAGTTACACAGGTGTTAAATCTGTGACATCGTACTGAAAAAGTGAATACCTTTCAATACTGGAAACAATTTTCTCACTAATAACTGTATTCCCAAGATATTATTTTAACACTATTTTTTTTTCAGAGGTTGAGGACACATTTCTGTTTTTCCATGTTAAGATGACCTCAGTGTTTTACAAAATGAGAATACGTGTGCTTCCAGAGGTTTTCATTTAAAATTAATATTATTTAATCCTCAGAAATTAATATATTTACTTGGGAAATATCCTACAGAATAATCTACAATTTAGATCTGCTGAGGAAGAAAAGGATGACTTTCCCTTATATGAAAAATTTCAAGCCAAATCTCAATCCTCTGTTGACTATCTAGTTAGATGACACAGTGAAGTACTGGATTTTCTTATAAGTTATAAGATCCTTATTAATCAACACAAGTTAGTGCAAAGCAGAGGATTAATTATTTGCTTTGAAAATTAAGGAAAGAACATGCAGAAGAGAAAAGATATTAAATAGCATGATATTTCATTCTGTTCAGAATTAAAGAGCATTCTGATCACCTTATTTGAATTTCTGACCCTTACCATATTTTCAAAATTCATTATGTGCACAAAAATCTGTGGAGATTTCAGATCCCTGTGTTATGGATCTAGAGGACTTGAGAAAATTGTGAACCTTTAGAAACTTTGTTGTAGGGATTCTGTGATGTCATTTAAATTAGGGCACATGGGCAATATCGTTTAGTATGGAGTCTGCAGTATTTACTTGGTTGTGATACAAAGTTGCAAAATGATTTAACTTCCAATATGGTCACCCTTTTCACAGAGGTATTTATAGAAGTATTCTCTTCTTTTAAACTCATAGCACTTTGTACTTATAATAAGTGGCAAGTGCCACCTAATACGTGAGAACAAAGACCTTGATTTTTCCACCTTCCTGTCCCCAACACAGTAAAGTAATTGAACTTAGAATTGGTAAATAAACGTTTGTGAAGTGAATGTCATGATGCACTTGACTGTCAAGTATTAAAAACCCAAGAGGCTAAATATAAAATTATGTTTCAGTCAAAAGAAAACAGCATCACGTTGCTGTGGCATTCTCTGTGTTGTAATGTAATCCTTTGGGCTCAAACTTTTATCTTTCAAAATTGAAAGCAGCACATGTAAGAATGCAGACAATTTTCATTTCCATTCCTCTACATGTCAGTGTGTCCCCTTCCTCCCTCTCTATATCCCTCCTGCAAAAATAGCACACGAGTACAAACTTTACTGCTGTGCTTCTGATTCTAATCTGAAATAGTTCTCTAAGATCCAAGCATAAATGCATATGGAAATTCCAACTTTATAGTATAGATGTAGGAAGGGGAAAAATCACCTATAAACTATCTCAACTAGATCTAAATTAGATTCAGTATTGTCAAATGATTTTCTTCATGCAAGGTTTTAGAGTGGGAACTCCTTTCATGACTATCCAAGAGCAAAAACTCAGTCTTTCCAGACAAAGATCAATTTCTTAGGTAATTTTCTCTATCGGGCTCAGCAATGTAAGTTAGAGAGGCCCTGGCAGTAACAATTTGAACCCTGATAATGGTCTTTAATGGGGCTACATCTATCAAGAATATTAATATTTGCTCTGCTGTTTTAGATGTATTTCTAGGTACTCTCAGGACTGTAATAATTTTAATATTCACTAATATTTGAGTGTTACTTATGTGCAAGGCACTGTTTTAATCTCTTAACAGGTATTACATCATTATAGGAAACCAATGAGTTAAGTAATTATATTATTTCATTCTCTGGATGAGAAAACTGAGGCGTATATCATCCAGTGTTACTGCTTCATGTTCTTTTAAAAAAGCATGTGCAGCAACTAATTATCCTGGCTAAGGCTAACTCGGAGATTATGCATCAGGGCTTAGACTGATACTTTAATAGGCTAGACATGCTGTAGCTTGAGAAAAATGGGGACATTTTAGTAGATTTTCTGAGGGTACTGATTTAATAGTATGGGCTCTTAATAATATCAATTTTGCTCTTTGCCCCAAATTATAAAATCAGTTTAGTGTTGTTAAATACTCCAGTCTTTAACTACAGGTTATAAACTAAAATGTCATGTTTAGTACGTAGGTCTGCTCTCTTATATTTAATTTTTTAAAGAAATGTATTGCATGGTTGTGGCTATTGTGCATGTTTTTTGAACAATGCTGAATCTGTCTAAATAATGTAAACTTTCATTTTCTTTGGAAAAAATTAGATCCTGGTTTGAGCTTTAACAAATACATGGTAAATGCCAACCTATAGACTTGATAAAGATATTTTTGTAAGTTAGTTTCATAAAACTTTTCACATTTAAGATGGTGCTTTGGTTTTGCTTAACTGGCCACTGGAGTTGGTATAGACGCTTAAAGCTCTCGTGGTATGTACAACTCAGATGTTTCTCATTAAAAATTTTAAAAATTAGAATCCATCTGAATATAAGGAAAATTGAAGTAGGAAAAAAAAATGTCACCTTGAGATTTCTTCTAAGATGGAGTTCTCATATGGCTAATTTCTAGGTAGACAATTGAATAAGGCCTCCTACTAGTTCTTTGTGAAAGGGAATTTCTGTTCTTAAAATTTTGGGAATCCGGAGTCCTGAGTTCTATTTCTGTGTCTACCATGACTTTTGGGGAAGTTAGTTTCCTCAAACCACAAAATGGAAGGGAGGAAGAATTGAATTACATCATTGTCAAGGCCCTTTTCAACTATAAGTGGCCAATTTTATCCTATTCTAAGCCAAAAACGGCCAAGATAAACTTTACCCCAGTTTAAAGGGGAGTTAAACCAATCTAAAATGACAGTCATGAAAAAATGGCTAAGATTTTTGAGCATTTGATATGAGCCAAGTACTGTTGGTTTTAAGGGCTTAGTATGTATTTACTGATCCATTCATTCCTTATACAACACGGAGCTTTTGAGAGTGTCCCTGTTTAAAATTTAGGAAGTTGAGGCACTGAGACATATGGAAATTTGTGGAAGGTCTTGTGGCATGTAAGGAAGGGGTGGAGCAGAGATCCTGATCCCGTGAGCGGGGTTCTAGAGGCCAGAGCCAAAGCCACAGCACTGCCATCCTAGAGGAATGCTTCGGTAGAGAAAGGTCCCTTCTATGGGTTCTTATCTTTGGTAGGGATAATGGAAAATATGAAGAAATACTTAATAGCTGAAAAATCAACTCTAAATCTCTTTGGGGACTACTTTATCATTTTAAATGATTTCTGAAACATTCTTCTTTCATGCTTAGGCAGGATTCTGATATAGTATCATACTGGCAGAGGTTGTAAAGTGTCTGTCAGGCTGGCATTATAGTGCTACCCTGGGCTTTTCCACTGTCCAACTCAAAGCAATATTTATATAAAAGATCACAGAGGCTGAATTGCAAAGCCTTTCTCATTCAGGCCTTGCTGGTGGCACTTAAATATATCAATTTCAAGCAGCCATGGGCCATGGCAAATGGATGGGGAAACAAAAGAAATGCTGCACAGATATGCTCCTCTTTGATGGAATTAAAAGTTCGAAAGCAAAGTTCTTCAAAATATTTTGGAGGAGGTGTGCTTATGCATTATAAATGTCTTAGTTTTAAATTATTTGCTATATATTTTTTTCAATATAGAGATTTCCTGGTATTTGTTTGTCCTTGTTTAGAGCTTTGAACTGTATTTAGAATCACTTGGGTTAAAATTTGGAAGAGACTTTTATGGCCAACTGGCTAGTCAAAGTCTCTCAAAAGTGAGAGCTTGGCCCCACTTAATTTTAATGTAACATATTTCATTTGGAGAATCTCCTTTAATGTGTGAAGGCAGGTCTACCTCCAGCTGATTCAGGCCACCTGCTTTAACACTCAGGCTGGAGAGTTTGATTTGCTGGGACATTTTCAAAAAATATTCTAATCAGCCAGTGGTAAAAATGTGTTCTATTAAATTGGACCTTTTGAGTATCTGTGGTGGGCAGATCCAGCCCTGTGACTGAGTTTTCATCTCCTCATCTTTATCCCCCTATTGAAAGAAGGCTTCCCACCCTATGGCTGTGGGGATGGCTCAACACATGACACCTGCCCCTGGACAGATGAGATCAAAAAGTTTGTCGATCATATATTTACTGTCCAGGGGAGCAAGATCCCATGTGTCATGCAGGTGGAGGTTGCACTGGGAATAGAGTAAAAACCAGGGGCTGTTGAAAGCAGGTTGTCTAGTATTTTGAGGTTGGAATGACCGTTGGTTTTTATAGGAGGATGTGAATGGCTTGAGAAAAATTCCATGACGTGGAAAGAAACGAACTCACTACTCAAGGTAGGCTTAATTTGTTCTTGGTCTCTGGTAAAGAGGTTTGTGAGGCTAGGGTTCCTTGTCTGTGGGAGTGGAGGGCCATCCCTAAAATGGGCCATGGGGTTAATGTTAGAAATTATACTGAAACCTAAGCCTTCTGATATGTATTCACACCTTACTGAATGAGGTGAACTTGGGTACAAAATATATACCACCCATGTATGAAAAAGATGCTATTGTTACATGGCATGAAAATGAATTTAAATGTGTTGGATCTTGTAAGCATCAGAGGTCAATTAATTTCTCCACTTTCCCTAGTTGAATTTTTGGTATTCAGAAATTAGTGGTGGAGGGGTGGTGAGAAAAAAGTAGGCCACCCTGCCTGGCGGGTGTGCTTCTCAGAATTGCAGCCCACGCTTTCTTCTCTGGTCAATTTCTGGGAACATGATTGATGAGAACTTTATAGGTTTCTGAGAAGAGAAATAATTAAAAGGCTCCAAATTCTATTAGAGATTAATTTTAGATAAGGGCCAAGAAGTATTTAGACACATTAATGGAATTTACTTTATGGAATCAACCAGATGCATATAATGTTTTCTTGATGTGTATTCATTAAAAAACAATGTAGAACACTGAAGCACTGACAATTATTGTTTTGAGAGCTCTGGATAATTAAAGAGTAATCTCAGTTTATTAGCACAGAAGTCTTTCAATTCATTTTGTCTTGGTTACTGGCTATGCTAGATCATAAAAATTCTTTTTAAAAAGAGTAAGGGTTATCTTAAATCACAGGATACTTCAAGAGAACCTTCAGGTGGAGAGGAGGTTAAGAGTATTTGAGAAAAGAGTTAAGTCGGTAACAAAATCTTTGCATTTTGACGTTAGCAATCACTCTGTCTAGGTATTCGTAGGTCCAGAGTATTTGTTATGGCAGCCCAAGCAAACTAATACAATTAGATATACATCCATATGTCCTCTTCTCCCTAGCTCGTAAGGATTTCAGAATCACTTGAATTGGAACACAAAATATTTATAAGAGCAGGGCTGGCTACAAAATTGTGGGGTTTCAGTACAAAATGAAAATAGTTGGGCCCATTGATCAAAATGTTTTCAGAAAAAAAGTGCCATTTTTAGAAACTGTAGTATCTTTAAGTCCTAAAATATACAATTTTTCTTTCTTTTTTTTTAAGATTTTATTTATTTATTTGACAGAGATAGAGATAGCCAGCGAGAGAGGGAACACAAGCAGGGGGAGTGGGAGAGGAAGAAGCAGGCTCCTAGCGGAGGAGCCTGACGCGGGGCTCGATTCCATAACGCCGGGATCACGCCCTGAGCCGAAGGCAGACGCTTAACCGCTGTGCCACCCAGGCGCCCCAAAATATACAATTTTTCTTTTTTGTCATGCTTTATCTTTTGACTAGCAATTTTTTTATTTCTAAAAGAAAAATGAAATAATTTAAAAATATTGGCATGTGAATCACTAAATTGTCCACCTGAAACTAATATTACACTAGTTAGCTAAATAGAATTTAAATAAAAACTGGGAGAAGTCTAAAATATTATTGTCATGTATTTTTATCATTGATATTTACAGTTGACACCTGAACACAGGTTTGAACTGCACCGGTTCACTTATACACAGACTTTTTTTTTTTTTTTTTTTTTAAATANTTTTTTTTTTTTGATAAATACAGTACAGCACTATAAATGTATTTTATGATTTTCTTTTTTGTTTATATTTTTACATTTTTAATTGAAGGATAGTTGACATATTAGTTTCAAGTGTACAACATAGTGATTTAACAATTATTTATGTCATGAAATGCTTACCATTGTAAGTGCAGTTACCATCCATCATCACATAAAGTTATTACAATATTATTGACTATACTTCCTATGCTGTACTTTTCAACCGCATGACTTATTTATAACTGGAAGTTTGTACCCCTTAATCCCCCTCACCTATTTTGCTTATCGCCCTACCCACCTCACCACTGGCAACCACTAGTTCGTTCTCTATGAGTCTGTATCTCCTGTTTGTTCATTTGCTTTTTAGATTCTACATAGGAGTGAAATCATAGGAGTGAAATCATATGGTATTTGTCTTTGACTTCTTTCACTTAGCATAACCTCCTCTAGGTCCATCCATGTTGTTGCAAATGGCAGAATCGCATTCTTTTTTTATAGCTGGGTAATATTTTGTGTATATATACCACATGTTCTTTATCCATCTATCAATGGACACTTAGGTTGCTTCTATATCTTAGCTATTGTAAAAAATGCTGCATAAACATATGGTACATGTATCTTTTCAAATTAGTGTTTTTCTCAGGCAAATAGAGGTGGAATTACTGGATCATATGGTATTTCTATTTTTAGTTTTTTGAGAGCTGTGAGATCATGACCTGAGCTGAAATCAAGAGTCAGATGCTTAACTAACTGAGCCACCCACATGCCCCCCCTGCTCATTTTTTAATCGGTTTATTATTATTTTTGGGGGTGTTGGGTTGTATAAGTTCTTTACCTATTTTGGATGTTACCTCTTTATTAGCTACAGGATTTGCAAATATCTTCTCCTGCTCAGTAGGTTGCCTAGTCATTTCGTTGGTCATTTCCTTTGCTGTGCAAAAGCTTTTCAGTTTGATATAATCCCCATTGTTTGTTTTTGCTTTTGTTTTCTTTGAGAAGACAGATCCAAAAAGTATTGCTAAGGTTGATGTCCAAAAGATGACTGCCTATGTTTTCTTCTAGGAGTTTTATGGTTTCAGATCTTACATTTAGGTCTTTAATCCATTTTGAGTTTATTTTTGTACATGGTGTAAGAAAAGTGGTCCAGTTTTCCCATTACCATTTATTGAAGAGACTATCTTTTCCTCATAGTATATTTTTGCCTCTTTTGTCATAGGTTAGTTGACCATATAAACGTTGGTTTACTTCTGGGCCTTCAGTTCTGTTCTCTTGGTTTGTATATCTGGTTTTGGGCTGGTACCATACTGTTTTGATTACTCTACCTTTGTAGTATAGTTTGAAATCTGGGATTGTGACAACTCCAGCTTTGTTCTTTTTTCTCAAGATTGTTTTGGCTATATGAGGTCTTACTGATTCCATACAAATTTCTGGTGTTTTTGTTCTAGTTCTGTTTTAAAAAAAATGCTGTTGGTATGTTGATAGGGATTGATTGATCTGTAAATTGCTTTGTGTAGTATGGACATTTTAGTTATTCCATTCCATGAGCATGGTATCTCTTTCCACTTGTGCCATCTTCAATTTCTTTTATCAGTATCTTGTAGTTTTGAGAGTATAGGTTTTTAACCTCTTTGTTAAATTTATTACTAGTATTTTAGTCTTTTTCATGCAATTATAAATGAGATCGTTTTAATTTCTCTTTCTGTTATTTCATTATTAGTGTATATAGGAATGCAACAGAGTTCTGTATTTTGACTTTGCATCTTGCAACATTACTGAATTCATTTACTAGTTCTAGATTTTTGGTGGACTCTGTGATTTTCTGTATATACTTTCTTGTCACCTGAAGATAGGGCCAGTTTTACTTCCTCCTTACCAATTTGGATCTTTAATTTCTTTTTCTTATCTGATTTCTATGGGTAGGATTTTCAGGACTATGCTGAATGAAAGTGGTGAGAGTAGATATTCTTGTTCCTGATCATAGGGGACGAGCTTACAGATTTTTATTATTGATATTTGCTGTGGGGTTGTCATATATGGCCTTTATTATGTTTAGATACTTTCTTTCTAAACCCATTTTGCTCAGTTTTAATCATGAATGTATGTTGAATTTATCAAATGTGTTTTCTGCATCTATTGAAATGATCATATTTTTATCCTTTATTTTGTTGTATATCATGTTGATTGATTTTTGTACATTGAACTATTCTTGCATCTCAGGATTAAATCCCACTTGATTGTGGTGAATCATCTTTCTATGTATAGTTGAATTTGGTTTGCTGATATTTTACTGAAGACATTTGTATCTATGTTCATCAGGGATATTGGTGTGTAATTTTTTTTTTAATGTCTTTGGTTTTGGTGTCAGTAATGCTGGCATCATAGAATGGATTTGGAAGCATTCCTCCCTTTTCTAGTTTTTGGAATAGTTTAAGAATGATAGGAATTAAATCTTCTTTAACAGTTTGGTAGAATTCACCTGTGATGCATCTGGTCCTGGATTTCTATTTTTTGAGAATTTTAAAATTACCAATTCAATTTCGTTACTAGTAATTGGCCGGTTTAGAATTTTGTATTTCTGTCTATTTCAGTTTTGGAAGACTGTATGTTTCTGGGAATTTATCCATTTCTTCTTGGCTGTCCAATTTGTTGGCATGTAATTTTCAGTATTTCTATGGTGTCCTTTTTAACCTCTCTTTCATTGCTGATTTTATTTCTTTGAGTCCTCTTTGTTTTTTTTCTTGATGAGTCTGGCTAAAGGTTTGTCAGTTTTGTTAATCTTTTCAAGGAAACAGCTCTTAGTCTTATTGATCGTTTCTATTGTTTTTCTAAGTCTTTATTTTACTTATTTCCTCTTGGGTCTTTATTATTTCCTTCCTTCTACTAACTTTGGGCTTGCTTTGTTCTTCTTTTTCTAGTTTTCTTAGGTGTAAGGATAGATTGTTTGATATACTTTTTTCTTGAGGTAGGCCTTATTACTGTAAACTTCCTTCTTAGAACTACTTTTGCTGTGTCTCAATGATTTTGAACTGTAGTATTTCTATTTTCATTTGATTTTTTTCATTGACTCACTGGTTATTTAGTAACATGTTATTTAGCCTCCACTTATCTCTGTTTCTTCCAGTTTTTTTCTTCAATTGATTTCTAGTTTTATAGCATTGAAATTGGAAAAGATACCTGATGTAATTACAGTCTTCTAAAATTTATTGACCTAGGCTAGAGTATGTTCCATGTGCTCTTGAAAAGAATGTTCAGCTTAAAGCCTCTATTTCCGTATTGGTTTTCTGTCTTAATGACCCATCCATTGATGTAGGTGGGTTATTAAAGTACCTTACTATTGTGGTATTTCTATCAGTTTCTCCTTTTAAGTCTGTTAATATGTACTCTATGTATTTTGGTGCTCCAATGTTGGGTGCATAGATAGTTAACAATTGTTATCTCTTCTTGTTGGATTGACCCATTTATCATTACGTAATGGCCTCTTTTTTTTTCTTTGTCTCTTGTTACAGTCTATGCTTTAGAGTCTATTTTACCTGATTTATGAGTATTTCTATCCCAGCTCTTTTTTTTTGCTTCCATTTGCATCAAAAAAAATATTTCCATCACTTCACTTTCAGTCTGTAAGTGTCTTTAGGTCTGAAAAATCTCCTGTAGGCGGCATATAGATGGGTCTTGGTTTTTTGTTTTGTTTTCCACTTAATCATCTTATGTCTTTTGATTGGAGCATTTAGACCATTCACATTTAAAGTAATTATTGATGGGTATATGTTTATTGCCATTGTGTTGTTTGCTGGTTGTTTTTGTATTCTGTGTTCCTTTCTTCTTGTCTTGCTATCTTGTGTTTGATGGCTTTCTTTATTGTATGCTTGGATCACTTTCTTTTTTTTTTTAATCTTCTCTGTATTATAGGTTTCTGGTTTGTGCTTACCATGGGGTTCATATATAACACCCTATGTGTATAGCAGTCTACAGTGAGCTGATGATCATTAAGTTTGAACACATTCTAAAAGCACTAAATTTTTACTCTCTCCTCCATTTTATATATGTCATATTTTACATCTTTTTATGTATCCCTTGACTTATTTATATATATATAATTGACGTTACTATTTTAAACTCCTTTCTAGCTTTGTAAGTCATTGATTTACTACCATTACTGTATGTTTAGTTGTTTTAGGAATTTCTTTCTTTCCTAAGTTTCATCTACTTATGGCCTTTTCTTTCTACTTAAAGAATTCTCTTTAAATTTCTTGTAATGCTGGTTTAGTGGTGATGAACTCCTTTAAATTTTCTTTGGGAAATGCTTTCTCTCTCCTTTAATTCTGAACAAGAAAGCCGCTGAGTGGAGTATTCTTAGTTCTAGGTTTTTTTTCTTTCAAGAATTTGAGTTTATCATGTCATTCTCCTCTGGCATGTAAAATTTTGCTGAAAACCTAGCTGACATCTTTGTGGGGGTTTTCCTTGTATGTAACTGTTTGCTTTTGTCTTGCTGCATTTAAAACTCTCTTTTATTTTTGTTAATTGTTATGTGTCTCAGGCTCCTTGGGTTCATTTTGTTGGGGCTTTCTGTGCATGGATAGGTTTCTTTCTCCAGTTTAGGGAAGTTTTCTGCCCCCTTCTCTCTCTGTTCTTCTTCTGGGATCCCTATAATGTGACTATTATGCTTGATAATGTTGTGGGGATCCCTTAATCTGTTCTCATTTGTTCCTCTTCTCTTTCTTTTTGCTGTTCAGCTAGGTTGCTTTCTATTTGATTCATTCCTCTGTACCCTCTAAAGTCTTGACTATTGTTATGACCATTACTTTGAACTCTTCATCAGTCATATTGCTTATTTCTGTTTCATGTAGCCTTTTTTTTTCTGTGATTTTGTCTTTTTTTTTTTTTTAATTTGGGACATACTTCTCTGTCTCCTCATTTTGTCTAATTTGTTTTCTTATTAAGTAGGTCAGCTCTATCTTCTGATCTTTAAAGCACTGGCCTTGTATAAAAGGGTTCTTTTGGTGCCCTATAACATAATCACCTCTGGTCACCAGAACTAAGTACTTTATCCATGTTCTTTCTGTGGCTGAGCTGTGACTGCTGGAGGCATACTGGTGTGCAGGACTTGTGCTCTGTGAGGTTGGCTGTGAGGCCCAGTTGCACCAACCCTGGGTGCACTGATGGGCAGAGTTCGCTCCCATCTTTCCCAAGTATTGTGTAGGAGCTGCTTTGGAGGGGCATATGCTGGGACAGGTGGGTTGGATCAGGTGACAATGCCAGGGCAGTGCTCATGGTGGTAGCAAGGTAGATGGAGAATGTCAGCACTGGCTCCTGAAAGTGCCTGGTTATCTAGGCTGGGAGAGGACAAGACAAAGGACACCCATCAGCACTTTTGTTCCCAGAGAAAGCTCCCACAGATCCTGCCCCTACTGCACTTGTCCTGAAATTAGTTTATAAATCTTCATGTATTTCTCAGGGACTTAACAAATTACTGCTTTTATGCTGTGTCTCAGGCCAAGCAATTTAGCATGGTGGCTCTTTAAGGGTGGAGATTCCATTTCCTTTCACCCTTTGGCTCCCTCAGAATTAAGTCCTGATGATTTCCAAAGCTAGACATTATGGGAACTTGCTTTTCAATGTGAGTCCCCAGAGCTAGGGATTTTAGAGGCTGCCAGATGTCGGGCCTAATCCCCTCACTCTTTCTGGTTTATGATGACAAGCGGGTCCATGTCAGGGAGTTGATTCCCAGTTACAACTCTGCCCTTCCTACCTTTTCTGATGTGGCCTTCTCTGTGACGAGCTGTGGAAGAGCTGTTCAGCCAGTCTTCAAATCTTTTTCAGAGTGAGTTGCAATACTTGAAGTTGTTTCCTTGGTATGTCCATGAGAGGAGGTGAGCTTATGACCCTCCTACTCTACCATCTTTCTCTGAGATCTCTCCCTTATGATTTTTTTAATAGTATTTTCTTTTCTCTAGCTTACTTTACTCTAAGAATACAGTACTTAATACATATTTTATATGTTATATGTGTTAATTGTTTATGTTATGGTAAGGCTTCTGGTCAACAGGCTATTAGTAGTTAAGTTTTTAGGAAGTTAAAATTTAAAAACATGTTTTTTTGTTTTGTTTTGAGTGTATTAGGGGCTTGGTATGCCTAACTCCCATACTGTTCAAGGGCTATCTGTATATTGTGCAATGCAAATTTTAAATGCAAACATTAAAGCATTTAACCTGTATGCGGAATCACCAAACTTGCACAATTCTTACTTTGTAGTTTGTATATATGTATTTTGTCCTCAACAGAATAGCAAAAACAGGGCACAAAACTAAACAACTGTTTTTACTTAACTTCTTGGTACAAATATACTTTATCCACACTCACTATTTATAGCTTTCTGGTGTGTCAGGAAGGACTTAATGGAAAAAGGGACTATGGGTTGCCCTATCTTTCTATGTCATCATTTTCAGTGTAGGTTATTGGCTCATACAGGGAAGTAGCAGAAACAAGTAAGGATACAGTAGGGTTATTTGTGTATCTTAGAACCCCCTTCTGTATTTGGAACAAGCTCTGGTTTGATCCGAAAGCCTGGGCTCTTGGTGTTCCTGCTCACCTGTAGTAGATAAACACATTTACCTTGTCCTTGCCGCACCCCCACACATTGTGGGTCCACCGGCATTCTGTGGTCCTCAGGCATTGTGAATTCTGTATGCAAATAAAAATGGCAGGCACAGGGGACACACACCTATTTTCCATTCTCCTCTGCTCCTTTGCATTATCTCATTGGACTTCTCTTACAAAACAAAAATTAAAAAGTAAACTATTAAGCATTCAAGATAGCGACATCAGATACTAAAGTAACTGTGAGAATTTTCTGAGCAACAGACCCTATATGACTACAGAGATCATCTGCCCATGAAGTCATCATGGTAGGTGTATGTGTGTACACATAAACATGTAATTTTTTTTTTTTTTTGCAAGAAGATGCAGGGCTTTTTTAGATTTTCAAAACAGTGTCTGACCACAAAAAAAATGAAAAAAAGAATTTTAGAAGGATTATTGTTCAGAAAAAACCCTACCACTCTCAGAGAAGGTGATAATTCTTACTTTTCTCCTCTTTCAACAGCCTTAAGAGCTGGTACAAAGCACGTGGATTGCTGGTGCCACTCACAGTGCATTTCACAGAGCCATCAAGTTTGGAACTGCCCCTCTGAAGGTTTTACTGAAAGGAAATATGGATATTATAAAATATCTGAGTTAGAATATTAATTCCTTTTTTTGTATATGAGGAAAAGGGACTCTAGAAAGGCTCATTGCTTGAGATCTTATGACCGTTTAAAAGCAAGTCCTGACCATTGTCCTTTAGGACCATTAGGCTAGAGGAGAAGGAGCCCTAGGAAGGCCAAGGGACAGCTGAAACTCTTAAATATTTGAAAATAGTGCTTTTGGCAAAAGCAGTCACTGTTCAGTGATGAGTAACATCTTGGGTTACATGTGGCTGGCAAAATAAATTGCCTGCATCCTGCCTCATCCCCTCTGTTAGGCATTGATATCACACAGTGTAAAAATGGGTGTTTTATGCAGGGAAAGGACACTAACATTTGTGTGCACCATTCTGAGTTCTTTGCTGCTGGTGGATGCTGTGATAATTACACGCAAATATTCATTCAGTCTGCCAACCATTTCTTTGTAATTGACAGTTTCTGACTCCTGGGCTCACTGGAGAATTGTACACTTGGTGCAGCCCAATAAAAGACAGGAACGGTTTTTGTATACATTGCTCTGTCAGGCAGACACAGTTCTGGGATGTTGGAGCTGTTTGTTCCAGCCTTTGCCACGTCATCCCACACAACTCCAGCCAGGATTCAGTTGCATGAAGAATTGCTTTCAAGCTTTTAAAGTAAGATGGTTTGTACTGTGAGATAAAAACTAGGGGATTTATGATTGTAGCAATATTTTTCCTACCCACTTAGCAATGTGGAATTTTTTAAAAAAAATTACTCATCAATGTTTATAGGTTGAAACAAAAGATTTATGCCTTTGATTTTGCCCAATGGTGACTGAAAAAGTTTGAGAAAGACACTATAGTAACAGCAGGTGGTAAAATGTAAATAGCTTCTATGTCTAAAACAGGGAAGGCAAGGTTGAGAATATTCAGAGGTTACTTTTTCCCTTTCAAGTTTCAAACTCAGTGTCAGAAATAGTCAACATAATGTATCATTGCTGTTCAACAAATGAAGCAGTCCTTGTTTATAATAAAAGCATATGGTAATTTGGAAACATCAAAACACATGCTATAAACATTCTGGAACTAAATTATTTGTCTAAAGCCAACTGATCACTTGCATTTTACATGCTTTATCAAATATTCCTTTTCCTTATGTGTCAGAAAATAAAGGCAAAGGCTACAAATGAGTGCGTGTCTATAGTGGCAGGGGAAGAGAAAGATGACTGACACACTGAGATATATAAATCTGTGTAGGCATTGTTTCCTGCCTTATTAAATATTGGGGTGAATGAAAACTCTGATGTCCTTATAAGTGTCTAATGTCATGATAAAAGGTTTATTAATTTTTTTCTTTCTTTACATTTTCAATCCCATTTCTTCATCTGCATCTAGCCCAATTAAAATGCCCAAGAACCTCTAACAACCTTTTCCTTGTAGGGCTTGTCAGTTCTATTCTTTGTCATATATTTTCAAGTGCCCCTTTGAACAAGGAGTTATTACAGCAGAGTGGCTAAGAGCATTCACCATCGATACTAGGATACCTGCATGGACTCCAGTATTCTCTTCCGTTTTCTTAGCACCAGGATCTCCTCTGTAAAAGGGTATTAATATTTCATACTTCACAAGATTACTATGAACATTACGTGAATTAATACATCCTCTGGATCATGCTTGCTTTCACATTATTGACAGCTAAAGTTGTAGTATTAATAAATAGAAGTCAAATTTTTAAAAAAATTATTTGAGAAAGCACAAGTGGGGGAGGAACAGATGGAGAAGCAGATTCAGCACAGAGCCCAACACGGGGCTCATTCTTAGGACCCTGAGATCATGACCTGAGCTGAAATCAAGAATCGGACACTTGACCCATTAAGCCGCTCAGGTGCCCCTAGAAGGGAAGGCAAGTTTTTTTGGTTTTTTTTTTTTTTTTTAAGATTTATTTATTTGACAGCGAGTGAGCACAAGCAGGCAGAAAGGCAGCGAGAGGGAGAAACAGGCTCCCCGCTGAGCTGAGAGCCTGATATGGGGCTCAGTCCCAGGAACCTGAGATCACAACCTGAGCCAAGGCAGACACTTAACCAACTTAGCCACTCAGGTGCCCTGGGAAGGCAAGATTTAATTTAAAAAATTTTTTTAAAGCATTTAAAAAGTTTCCAAAGCTTTCTATTTGGCCCACTCTATATTTGGTTGCTTTACTTTACAACTTCAGTCTGTCTCTTGCTACTTCTGAAATTGGCCCTTGGCTTCTCTTCCCCCATTTAATGTATTTCTGCTTCTTTTCCTCAATAGAGGAATCCTTTTCCCTTCTCCTCAGATATTAACTGATTTTATTTAACGCAGTTCAAGACAGTGCCTTTCAGTAAGTTTGCAGTGACAACTCCTGGCTTTTTCTTACCTCAACCTTTTCTTAGGTGCTTGGTTTAGCTTTCTGAGATTTGCTTATGGAGGGGTACCAACTCCACACAGTCAAAAATCTGCATGTAACTTTGGCTTTTAAAAAATGTAACTCACTAATAACTTCCTGTTGACCAGAAGCCTTATCTATAACATTATCAATTAACACATATTTTGTATATGTATTATATATCATATTCTTATAATAAAGTAACCTAGAGAAAAGAAAAATGTTATTAAGAAAATCATAAGGGGTAACAAACTGAGGGTTACAGAATGGAGGAGTGTGGGGGAAAGGATGACCAGGTGATGGGTATTAAGGAGGGCCCGTGTTGTGATGAGCACTGGGTGTGATACACAACTAATGAATCATTGAGCACCACATCAAAAACTGATGCTGTACTATATGTTGGCTAACCGAACATAACAACAACAAAAAAAGAAAATCAAAAGGGGTGCCTGGATGGCTCAGTCAGCTAAGCATCCAACTCTTGATTTCGGCTCAGGTCATGATCTCAGGGTTGTGAGATCGAGCCCCATGTCTGTCTCTGTGCTGAATGTGGAGCCTGCTTAAGATTCTCTCTCTCCTCCCTCTGCCCTTCCCCACTCACATGCATTCTCTCTCTCTCTAAAAAAAAATCACAAGGAAGAGAAAATATATTTACAAAACTGTACTGTTTATCAGAAAAAAAAAAAATCCATGTACGACTGGACCTGGGAAGCTCAAACCCATGTTGTTCAAGGGTCAGTTGTAATATGCCGAATTAGTGAAACCACTCCTGATTCTACAGATGTAACTCCAAAGCGTCACCGTCTTTTACAAGCATCTTAGCTTTCGGTGTGCTAGGAGACATTTAGGTTACGTGCTCACATTTACTTTTCCTGAGCTGTCTACGTTTCTTTCCTAAACTTCACTGTAACCCTTTACCTTCTATTGAGGCTCCTTGCCTAGTACTGACTTTCAGTTTCATTTTTCTAATTATTTGCATGAGATAATTCATTTCTGTACTGTTTATAGTTTTTATTTCCCATTTTTATGTTGTGACTTTCCTGGCTGGGGAGAGGTCCTAGCCAGTTCTTAAAGAGAGAAAAAAGCTCAGCCTAGAGCAGGCCTTTGATAAATAAACTAATGGATACAGAGCCATATCTCCTTTACCTGGCTGGCACACCCAGGAAGCAATATTCCTTCTCTGCCTTAATCATCCCAGGGCTGGGTACCAGGCAACTAGAGACGACCGTTATAGATTAGAGCCTAGCCAATCCTGAACTATTTACTTTGTCTCAACTTTCCTATGGAAACCCCAATAAAAACAGTGGCCTAGGTTTTCCCCTTGATCCTGCTGCTGCTGCCTCCTGTCGCCCCTGCTGTCTTTCTTATGTGGCCATGCATGGCATGCTCCTGTCTCTTGGACCTGTGGATATAAGAAACCGTTTTTCCTGAACCTCTCCTGTATCTTCTCTTGTGGACATGCCTGACTGAACATCACAAAAACGAACATAAAACAATTTCTACTAGACCAAAGACTTCTTAATTCACAAAAATGCTACTTAAACATAGATACAGACTGCACTTGAGGTAAATTTGACATTGGGGAATAACTGTTGTAGTTGCAACATATGATGATGAGTACCATAATACAAGTATGTCCAAATGAGGGACATTCATTCAGGTCTGGGCTGTGTCTAAAGAAGGCTTCCTGGAAGAGGTGATATGCTGAGTTTATAATTCAGAGAAAGTATAATTCAGATACAGACAGCATGGTATTCAAAGCAGGGAAATAGGAAAGAATGCTAGGGTTGTATAAAGTGATGGAGGAAGAGGACATTAAGCATATATAGAGCAAAGGACTCATTCAAAGCTTTTTAATTTTGTTTGTCATGCTAAGAAAATGTATTTTTATATCATGATCTTCAATTTCCTTTCCCTGCCCTGACTCACATGGAAAGAAAAAATATTCCCAGGGGACTTAGCCCTTTACCCTAGCTCTCAAAAAAATTAATGCTGCTTTGTTCAAGCAGTTTTTATTTTAAAGAATTTCTCTAGTATCTTCTTTCTTTATTATATGAAGTGTACAATATACTCAGAAACTTTGCAGCTTTGTTAATAGTAACAAAAAAAATTGACAAGCTGCAACTCTATGATGATCAATATGATAGTTTGAGAATCCCTGGAAAGAACATGCTTTGGGTGTGAAAGAACAACACTGAAGGTAGAACACCAGCTAGAAAATAGGTGAAATTGTCCATATGGTCTCTTATGAGTGACAATGGGAATGGAGGCAGGAACAGATGAAATATATCTGGGGACCAAACTGTTGTTTAGGTTGAAGACGAGTGAGATAATTGTTTTTAGAGAAATAAAGTAAATATGAGGAACAGATTTAGAGGTGGAAGGAGATGTTGAAGAAAGGAAGATTAATGTATCATATATGAATGCATTTTGCTGCATAATTTCCACTAATATTAACTTAAATAGGGGCTTTTGTTACTTTCATAAATGAAGCCCAGGTATTGGTAGGTATTGGGGTGAGTCCTGCTACTCAGAAACAGCTTCATATAATATGTCTTTTTGCAAAGCAAGAAGGCAAAAAGGTTAGGAATGTGTATGTAGCAGCTTAAAATACTATGTCTGAAAAAAATATACGTTGGGCACATAGTGTATAGGAGTCATTCATTAAACAGCCATGTGACTAATAGTTTTCTCAAAAGTTTTGGGATAGAGAATAATGTCAGTGATGAGAGATAAGGGAATAGATGCCATCAATCAGGGAAAGATTCTGGAGACAAAAAAGAGAAATAGAGATCAGTAAGGTATACCAGTGTACAAGGTTCTTGGTTAGGAAGAGAACCCAGGTTTGGAGATGACGGAACAACAGTGAAAGAATTGGAAGGAGGACTGGAGGACTGTGCTATTAAGGACATAAAGGGAAATTTCCTTAGGAGTGTCACAGGCCACACAAAGGAGGAAAGCAGAAGAGTGAACAAGAGCTATGTGGTAGTGAGATGGACTTCAGTAGCTTCTGTAAGAACTGTTTTCATTAAGTCTGAAAACAGTTGCTAGTGACTGAACCATGAATCAGAAGTGTTAAATAAACATGAGTGTGCACAACAATCTCTAAAAGTTTGGTAGTGAAGGGAAAAGCGGAGAAGTGCAGAAGTACCATGAAAGAGATGAAAATTGGGAGATTGGGGAACAATTGTAGACTGAGGGGAAAGAAGAGCACAAAAAATAATTGAAACTAGAAATGAAACTAATGAATCATTTCCCGCAAGAATTATGAGTAGTTGGGTCAAGAGCATAGGCAGGGTTCTGGGTTTCAGAGAAAACTCTTGTTTTCTTTAAGTTATCTCCAATGATCACATATTGCAATTACGATAGAAAGAAAAAAATTGTTAAATTCAGCTCACATTGACCTTGGAATCAAATATGGATCATACATGGACAGAGCCCAGTGCTCTGCTTGGCGTGCATTCACATAGTTCCTCTTCTACTGAGATAAAAGGGAACAATATGATCTAAGTTCTTTTAGAAATGGACAGAAGGGAAGACCATAGCTACTAAATTCCTTTAATTTTCCATCTCTCAGAACACTGCTAGTCTTAAAAGCAGTAACAAATTAACATACTCTGATTCTGTTGAGGAAGGGAATCATTGGTACCTGCAGAGAATAATATTTATGATTAAGGTCTTGTGAGAATACAACTCAGTTCATTAACTGAGGGGTTGGAAGTCTTGGATACATGGATGAAACCCAGACCTTTTCATCAGAGCTGACCAGCCCCCAGGTTTAGAAGCTCAGATCTTACCATGTGAGAAAATACCAAAGGCAGAGACTACTTTATTTACTCTTTTTTATCCTGTAACTAAAAAGAAACAGAATAATCCTGAAATGGTTTTTGTGAGAGATCTCCATGGAGTGATTTCTCTGGCAGTCAGAGGCCTTCTTTGGATGTCTGAGAGAGTTGTCCAAAGTTTCTAACTAACTCCGAGCTTACGAAATTCTAAAAGCAAACTTACACAAAAGATTCTAGGCCATAAAGAATGTTATCACACATCTAGTGCAAAATACAGCCCAACAACTTCAAAATGCCTCAATAACCATCCATTATACTTTACACTTCGGATTCCAATTACCTTTTCATAGCTGCATGCGATAAGGTAAGTGTCCATTTACTTGAGAGGTATGGTACTTTTACATTCCCACATAATCCTCTCCCTTTGCTGTGTTATGGGACTGGGAGCTGAAAACAGCTTTCTTTTTTAGAGAAAGAACGGAGAGATTTTCTTTCATTTTTCCATCTTGCAGGCATTTATTAAATAGACCAGGGAGGAAGATCCAAGCTTTGTCTTAGCCATTGACTGTATCAAATCTGTAGCGTACGAGCCCTCTATTGCGGGAGTGAGAGCTGTCATTATGACGAAAATCCAAATAGGATCCCGTTGCTCCCCCAGAGAAAATATTATTCATTTTCTGGACTGAACTGTCATATGCTACTCACTTGCCTTACATCTTCCTAAATTTCACAACAGAAAAACCTCCATCCTCTTACATAAGACTAAATTAAGCAACTTTGCAAGACATTTTGAACTTTCAATACAGCTTACGTCCATGATGAACAGAAAGACCTCATCTGTGGCACTTGTCCCAGCACACTTGAAAACTAATTAGGATATATGATAGCAGCAAGGAGATCTAGCTGATAGGATTCCTTGAGACATAAAACTTAAGAGCTACCTCTAATAGAAACCACGTAACTTTTCTAATTGTAAATATAACCAACATATATTAGCCTAGACACACATAAAAATAAGTGAGCAGGCCAACATGCTTACCTTTTCATGTCGTCCATCCTGAGAAGAATAGAAATAGCCACCTCTTAATACAATTAAGCCCCTTCCACAGGTGCAAGTTGGGCCTTTTGGGAAGTAAGCGCTAAAGGAATCAAAATAACTGCAAAGGTATCAGGAAAAGACTGTTGGGTAAAAAATGTGAACATGGTTCTCAGGATACATTTGTCATTTATGGAAGCCCCAAAGCTTTTGACTATCTCTGCCCTACTCTGGTGGTTCTCCTTTGTCATGAATCTGGGGTTCCCTAGGTAGAATTATGAAATGATCATTCTCAGGTTTCCTTCCCGTTAGGTGTAGACACGTGACCAGCTTCCATCAAGCAGATTCATTTGCAGGAGATGTGAAAGGTCAAAGCTAACATTCTGTGGCTAAGGAGTCCTGGCAAGCATGGTCTCAGAGTTGCGGGGCTGTTGCATCAGCTAAGAAAAGTGCTGGCCTGTAGTTCCTGTTTCCATAGACTCAAGTTCACTAACAAACAAAGCAGTGGGATTTCCACTGAAGCAGTTCTGCAGTATGATAGGCATTTTCCTGTTTTAAGTTGTATAGCATCCAAGCTTGGTACATGGTCCTTGTAGACATTTTGTAAGATATCAAATACCTCTGGATAAATCAATTTTCTACTTGTCTGAAACAAAACACTGACTGATAAATTGTTTGATTTAGAAGAGGCTAACGTATGTCTAGGATTCTTAGATGAAAAAGCCCAGACTAAGCTTTAGAAGCGCTTGGTTGAGGAGGTAGCTGCACTTACAGCAGACCTTTACTACTGCAGAACTTACAGGCTGGACTGGCAGTTTTGCTGTTGTCAATCTCATTTTGATGTCCATTTAGTTTATCAACTGTGAGGAGACATTTCCTTATCATTAAGTAGTGTAGCAACCTAAACATGATAAAAGTAGGATAGGATTTTATGTAGGCCAACCATTCTTCCCAGAGGTATATTACTACCTCTGGGTAAATTGACTACCACGTTCAAAGATTTTCAGTGATTGCCATATCCATTTCTATAGTCATTTTTACCATACCGTAAAATTCCTGTATCCTGAGCCTATAGGAGTGCCTTAGGACTTAATTTCTAACATCATACTACTACTACCAAGTGAAATGAACAGTTTCACAGGTGATACACCTCTCAGTAGCCCTAACAACTCAAAAGGGAAAATTCATGGGAAAAGACCAAACATGTCCAAATGATTGCTTTACTACTTCTAATAACCGATAATTTACTATTGATTAGCTTTAATGTCTGCCACACTAGAAGGTAAGCACTATGAGGGCAGGAGTTTGTTTTGTTTACTCATGTAACCTAAGCCTCTAGAATACTGTTGGGCCACATTTGAATGAATATTTATTCAATGAAAACAGGTGCCTGCTTTTAGCCTCCAAATAAGTGGACAGCTGCAATTGCTGTGACTTCCAGAGATAAGTCTTACTCAAAAGTGATCCCTGATACACATTCCATGGGCAATGCTGTGTTGTTTTTATTTAAATTCCAGTTAGTTAAAATGCAGTATAATAATAGTTCAGGTGTACAATTTAGTGATATGATACAGCAATTCCATACGTCACAATGCTGTTTTCTCCTATTCTTACAAAATAAGCTTTGACTTCCTAAAGGGTCAAAATAGGAGTTGGATATGGGCCATCTTTTGAATATTGATTTGAATTTTTCTTTTATTCCAAAAAATTAGAATTCATTTTAACATAGAAGGAAACTTTATAAAATATGCGTATTTATTTTCTTTTTACATAAAGAATTTCTGAGTATTTTGTCCTTTTTATAGAAGTTTGGATTAGGAAGTTTTTCTGCCTAGTGCAGGATTTTTGCCCACTTTACTATACAGTTTAGTATACTTTAAATATTGCTTGGTTTATTTTGCAGCCTGTCAAGGCAAACTGTGGTAGAGACAAGATAAATGGGGTTGATTTTGAAGCACTGAAATATCTGATCTGTGGTAAAATGTTGTTTTAAAAAACCTGAACGTAATAAACTTTTTTTTTTTAAGAGCCAGTGTCCCTGTATCATGCACTTTTCTAACTGTGCATTGGAATGAGTATGATAAGCCGAACATTTAGAGATAGAAATGGTACTCTATACTTCACTTTTGCATCGATTTTTAACATATGCTCTACAACCTAATCATTATGGTATTTTATTTACTCAAAATCTGAAGTAATTTTATTGTGTAAGACAAACTGGATCTGTAATCATAAAACCACTCCATAGGGCAGTTGGCAGTATGGAAGCTGGCTTCATCAGAGCAAGCAAATGGAGGCAGAGAATCCCAGCAAGACAGACGTTTTAGCATTTTGTAACCTCATCTTGGAAGCGACGTTGACCATATTCTGTACATGAGAATTAAGTCGCTAGTTCCAGCACACACTCAAGAAGAGAAGATGACAGGCTATGTGAATGCCAGGAAGTGAGGGTTATTAGCACTGTGTTAGGAGATAATTTGAACTCGTTGGTTCCTGGACAGACTTGTGAAACAGTGTTCCAGAGGTGGGTTCCTACCTTCACAGACCTGCCTCTACTTCCTTCCTCTCAAAAGGAAACGTAAGAGATGAGCACAAATCTGGTGCTCGCTCTCACGGGTCCTGTTATGTCCCCGTGCCGGGACTCCAGCGTGAGCTGGGTGCTCAAACTTACCCGGGGTCCTGCTTGCTCCAGATCTTGGTTTTAGGGTTACTGTGCCAGTAGATGGTTCTGTTTTGTACTTCTCATCTCCCATGCACCTCTGTTTGTGAAGGTGAGTCGTAAGAAAGGTACACACACTACCATTCACTGAGCGCTAGTTGTACACCTTGTGCTGGGAGGTGTTCTCGAGCTTCCTAGTCACAGCTGCTGATGAGGCAGGCAGCATTTTCATTTTACAGATAAGAAACTAAGAGCCATAAAAGTCAGATGTGCATCAATATCACACAGCTAGTGAGAGAAAAACTTGGATTTAACACAAATCTCTCTCAATTCAAAATTCAGGCCCTTAACCTCTTCTTTCTTTCCAGTAAATCTCACCATTAATACAACTTCCATATGCTGTTATTACAACTTAACACTGTAAGTATGATTCACTTCTCATTCCTTAAAAACAATTCCGTTTTGAGAAAAATGGCTTGTAATTATTGACTTCATTGGTAATAACTACACTGAGTTTAGAGTAATCCTCTATTTCTGACGCTTTGCTTTATATTTGGTGCTATGAAACATCATTACTTAGAAAGGAGAGGAAAAACACAGAGCAAGAAATCGTTTGCCCATTTCACACAATTATTATGGAGTAAACTGTCAGTTGCACCTCACTTCAATTCATTTGCTCTTTGAACTAATGTACGCTGTCTCCTGATCCTATTTTCTTCTTTCCTGTGAAATGTCAGGGTGATTAAATGACATATGATAACTCTGGCAACTTCGACCTGTCACTATCCAATCCATCCTTCATTCATTACCTCTTTAATCTGCTAAGCAATCACATATTTGCACTTACAATGTGGCAACATAATTCACGCCAACTTCTCTCCTTAGGGCTGGTGTGACCTCAGTGCCTAATACAGCCTCCATCTGTTGCATTTCAGCCACTGTTCTCTAGTCTCAAACCTCCTTCCTCAGCTGTTGCTGGCTGACCTCAGGACGCCACGCATAGACCATTTATCATATGCAATGTCTTTCAGTTATCCGCAAAGTCAGGATTTGAAACACATGTCTATTACCATCCCTCCCCTATACTCTACGACAGCATCACCACCTGCCTGCTAGTCAGAACCTCTTTCCTTATCTCTGAAATGTGAATGTCCTGGGGAGAGGGCAAACCATACCTTTCCATTCTCACCAGCCCTCTGGGGCCCAGTTTCCAGCCATCAAAAACTTCATGTATTGAAACTATTAGGCACAAGGCACTGTGAGAATCTTTAGAGAATATCTCACATTGACGCATTTGCTCTCCAGGTAGCCCAGGAACCAGGGAAAAGTTATATATTGTCATGGCATTTATTGAGCCCAATTCTGTCCTCAGTTTGGAGGAGAGTATCATTTATGGTTAAGAATACCCCAAAGTTACCATTTATCTTACCCTTTCTCTAAGACCTCTCATTGCTTCTTTCAGTTTTGTGGAATTGTTAGACTCTTTAAAAAATATTCTCTCCCCCCCAACCAGTTTTTATCCCTGTGTCCACTATCTATTATTCACTGATTGTAACTGCAGCCAGCACAATCAGGGCATCTAAGGAACACAGTCAATACCAAATGCTTCACCCTTCAGCCATCTGTGCAAGCCTGAAAGTCTGATTTATTGTCCTCTTATTTCTCTAGTGTCCAAACATATGGCTTCATATTTTAGTATCATTGGCTGTACCTGTGCAGGTTAAAGCTTGTGTGGGTGTAGTTTTGATTTTTATTTTTAAAGAACAGCTATAAAAAGCCTGCATCCTTGCATTGTTATTCTCTAGGACAAGAAGCAGAAGATACACACTTTCCCTAAGTTAAAAGGTTCCGTTTACCTATGTAAAGTAGAACACAGGGGCGCCTGGGTGGCTCAGTCATTAAGCATCTGCCTTCAGCTCAGGGCGTGATCCTGGCGTTCTGGGATCGAGCCCCACATTAGGCTGCTCTTCTGGGAGCCTGCTTTTTTCTCTCCCACTCCCCCTGCTTGTGTTCCCTCTCTCGCTGCCTGTCTCGCTGTCAAATAAATATATAAAATCTTAAAAAAAAAAAGTAAACGAGAACACAATGCAAGCATTATACTTTCCATCAGGCAAATCAAAGTGCAATGTCTTTCTTAGGGGCACCATCAAATAAGTTGGGGGAATAGTAGATGTTTGGCTCTCTCATGAGGAGTAACTTGTTCCTGTTACTAACCACTATTAATCACTATCAAGTTTACCAACTGGATTTGCTTCATTTTCTCTCTCGATTTATTGTCGTCTTCTTGAGGAAGTAACACTAATGAGTACAGACCAGTGCAGTTCCCTAGGCTGAAGAGCTCATGGGCTAACATTGATGGGCTCCATTTCTGGAACAGAATCTCTTGTTCCCTGCTGGGGGCTATGAGCATGTTGAACGAATTCTCTGAGTCTCAGTTTGCTGACCTTAGAAACAAAAAAATAATAGTACATTCTTCACATTGTTGTTAAGATTAAATAAGCTAAATTAAAGAAAGTGCCAAGTAAAATCACTATCACAAGCAAGTGTCCCAAATATATGATAGCTCTCATTGTTAATAAAGGGGAAGGGAGGAATGGCGGAAAACTTCTTATTCCCTAAAACTCTCTATCTGGGGTGAGTTTTGGCCTCTGAGTAAATCCTGGGAACATCTGTCCTGGCCTGTACATCCCTTATTGCACAAGGCCACGCGGTGCCTGTGTCTCTTTGGGCCCGCACTTTGAAGCAAGGGGCTGATCAGATCCAGAGCGTAGGCTGCAGTGGCATCTGCCAGTGGGTACTCACTCCGAGTTTGCATCCAGTTATTCTAACTGGTACTTTATATTACTGCCTTTCTTCCTAGAGCAGAGAACCAGGAAAACGTATCACTTTAAACAACCTGACAAGTAAGTATGGCAAACCTCTTGTCGAACCCCAGATGTGTACGATTCTTTATCTTGAGAGGCTCCCTAGATAGGCTTCATGAACTTATTTTCACTGGAGGGCTTGACGACCAGGAGCAAATCAAACACCTCCCCCACCCCCCGCAAGAAGTCTTTCTGAAAACAGCTCAGTAAACAGGAGATAGAGGTCACTTGAACTGAAATGAGACGGCAAGGTAGAATGAAAAGCTCTGGACCAGGCCCCAGCTTTATCACTAATCATCTGCATGACCTTGACCAGACAAGACCTCTGATCTCCAGTTGCATGAGAGGACTATGCTAGATCAGTATTTTTCAAAGTGTGTTCCTTGGAACAACAGCCCAGAGAGATGGGCCATAGAAAGAGAGTTCTGTGGCTAAGTTAGTTGTGTAATTGCTGCATATCAAGTAATTTAGAAGAAAAACCCTGTTTTTGGAAATCTATAGTATTTATTAGGACAGTCCTTAAAGCTGCTTAAGATGGTTTAACCCAGTTAGAGTAACCTGTTTGACCACTTTTCCTTTTTGTTTTTCCTCTTATGTACTGCTGTCATTATTCCTCATACCAGTTCCCACAGACCATTCTCTGAGGAACACAGGTATCTCTCGAGTATCATCCAATTGTTGACTCCAAATTAGTGTCTGTTTTATGGGATTTCTAATTCTGATTTAAACTAATCTTTGGGAAGAAGGATATGTAATTGGTGCAGACACATTCAGTGCCTTGGCACTCATTTCAACCTACCTGAAATTTACTTGGCCGGGAACAACCCAGTCTCTCTCTACCTGAAGGCTTTTTTTCAGCTATGGGATCAGACCTACAAGCACAGAACAAGCCTGAAGTGCCAGAGTTAATGGCCCTGGAACCAGCTAAAGGCAAAGAGCAGAAAGGGATTTGGTGGATAAATGTTAAACTTTAGGGGCAATAACTCTGAGGCATGTTCTGCACTGATCCCCAGAATTCCCCTGTGAGATGTCCTAAACTCCATTTGTCCTGGGTCATCACTTTGTGGGTGAAGAATGATGTCACCTTATGTTCTGTTCCACTTATTTACTCCCTAATGGTGTTTTCTGGAATCACCTCTCAAGTCAGCTATTAGAATCCTTGTTACAGTGTCTGCCATTGGAAAAACCCAAATGAAGACAACCACCCTTCATGCTGTATATCTCCAGGTTGTAAGGTTCCATTGACAAAATATTCAAAACAAGTCTTCAATAACTTGAAATTTTAAAACTCAGTTCCAAAGTCAGGTTCTACAAACAACAAATATCATCTGCATTACATCAAATAGAAGTTAATAGAGGGAAAGAGCCTTTGGCATATTTTTAAACAGCCTGTTAAACCGATGGGCACCAAGAGAACATGCGCCAGGGTCAATGGGACTGCAATATTTCCTATCTGATACTTCTGCTTGTCATAAATGTATACAGATAACGGAGGGGGGGTTGCTACAATGAATTACAAGAAAATATTTAGTTAAATAGAACATTCTGATCAGTGGAAGTTAAAAAGAGTAGGAGGCAATGAAATAAAGATGAGAATGACAACTGTCCCATTTTTCCAAACTTAGATCATCTCATTGAAAAAAAGTCTCTAAAATCTTATCCATTGATGTTAAAAATTATCTGATATCAAGAAGCATTTTCCTTACACATAAGTAATCATTATAAGCAATTATACGTCAGTAATTATTTATCAGAAGGGAAGTAGAAGGGACATAACAGTTTCCTGGGTCATTCAGATTACTTAGCATGAAGGCAACAATATGGGTAACACAGTGTCATAGAGTTGAAAAAGTCTCACCAAAGCTTTCATACTAGGACCTAAACTTTCTAAAGCTTTTTCAGGGAATATCTGGCGTGGTGAGAAGTTATCCATTTCACTAAGGCAGCCATGTTCATTGTTGAGTGGCTTTTTCTTATATTGAGCCAAAATCTACTTGATGGCAAGATGGTTTTTTTCCTCTATAAAGTGAGTGTTATTTTAATAATCTGAAAATTATAGATCTATAAAGTCTAATTCTATTTTGATATTGAAAATACCATTCTCTCCTTTCTCCTGAGGTAAAATTTAATGGACATTTTCTATTATAATCCATGACTCCTGACAGTATCATTCTAAACTTATCAGAGTGACTTGCACCTAATTTTAGAGAATTTTGAGCATAGGTAAAGATATCCTACAAATTTGCTTAGTCACAGAGTCCTGAGCTTAACTATATTATGGTGGTCTAACTTGTCTGTAACTGCCTAATTTGACGTTTTGAAACTTGGGATTCCAAATAGGATTTGGGAACTATTACTAAGAGCTTTGTAGAAATTTAATCTGCAGAGTATTAACAAGGCATTTTAAACAGATAAGTATAGAAGTTGTGAAGGGTCAGCTCAATTATGAATTTGATCTTCTAAGCTTCAACTTATTTGGAAATTTAGGAAATAAATGCCTGCTTGATAGTGTGGTGCCTCCATGACAGATTATAGCCTGGATTATTGCCAGCGGGGTAGTTGGGAAGACCACCAGAACTGGTGAGGGATTGATAGGAGTCAATGTTACATGATGGGAAAAGTATAGCATTTAAAGATAGAACGAATACTTGACTTTGAGTTATGAATACCCTTCAAAATGTATGTAATCTTGGGAAAAAATGTGAGCCTTGGTTTCCAGATCCATGGAATAAAATTTGTCCTTATATCAAAGTGATTTAAAAAAAAATTATTTTCGAGAGTGGGGGAGGAGTAAAGAGAGAGGGAGAGAGAAACTCTAAGCAGACTCCATGCTGAGTGCAGAGCTTGATCTCACAACCCCAAGATCACAACCTGAACCGAAATCAAAAGTTGGACACTTAACTGCACCACGCAGGCGCCCCTCAGAGTGATTTTTTAATGCTTAAATCAGGTGCTTCTATAAAAACCTTTCATTGTGAAGTATTATGCAAATACATAGTATTTCTCAACTTAAAAGCCTTTAATATCACATACCGGTCCTTCCTTAAAGAAGGACAAAAACAATTGACCTGATCCTAGACAAGAACTCTTTTTATATTTGAAAATCGTTAGTTTTATATTTTGTACTCTCAATTTTTTTATTCCTTTTATCATCTTTCCTGGCAGATATCCTTTGCCAATCTCTGTATTTATACTGGCACTCCAGCATGTTGTGGCTGGACATAGAGGTCAGGACGCATTATGGTTTCAGAGATGGGAGTTTTCCCCTGGCACTTGATGGGCAAAAATCCAAGTGAGTTAAAGAGAGATGGGTTCCTTTTGGGTTCATACTCTCTGAGAGACCTTTGAAGAGAAATTAAAAAACAAAGACCTCTACACCTCTTGTTGAACAATTAAGTTTGGTAACATATAAAATAATACTGACTTCTCTGTCCACTCATGTTTTATTTGGTGAAACACCGAAGATGCCACCTCCCTCTTGCATCTTCAAGTACCTCTATTTGCACTGAGCCAAGTACAATAAGCATGCCTAAGGAGCTAGCAGATTACAGTTACCAAAAATTATTTGGAAAATATACTGTGTTTGACATTTTAAGGTGAGCATAAAAAAGACCAGGACCTTGGACATTCTTTCTTACTAGGTATGGAATTGGGTCTGGGCATTGGTTTTTTTTAAAAACTCCCCTAGATGATCCTAATGAAAATAAAAGTTTAAGAATCACTGCTTTTGGTTAGCTACCACCATTTGTTTTGTTTTCTTTTATAATCAAGACTAATTCTCCCTGTAATTCAGATACTTTTGTAACAAACTCTTTATTACTTTTCATTACTAGCTAGAAGGGCAAGTTTTTGCACAGTTGAGATAGGCCACATTTCCCCCCCCCCTTTAAACTTTATTAAATGAGAATCAATGATAGCAGAGGGACACACATTATAACAATGGTATAGACAATGAAAAGGGAGCTATCAATGAAAGAAATTTCAACATATTTTTAGATTAATTAAAGATTAAAAGGCAGAAAGGTAATGACTAAAGGAAGTAGAGGAAAATGAAGCCTGGACAATGTCCAGAGGAAGATTCACATAGTGAGAGAGATAATCAGACTGCTAAAACTATGGCGATCATTGGCACTCCTAAGGGAATGTACTGTGGAAGACTGGAGTGAGACTTGATACTGAAGATAGGGCAGATATTAATTCAACCACAGTTAAACTGTTCAACCCTCCAGGTATAATTTTTCAAAGCTATTTCCTACCAAGGCAAAACAAACAAGAGACCCTCTAACAAATTTCAGTCCTAGAGAGAAAAGAAAGACCTCTGTAATAAAGCATTGTAGGTTTCTACAATATCCTGAAGAGCTTCTTGTCTATGTTATCTAAGACAAGCGTCTGCAAACGTATCCAGATCCCCCAGTCAGCTGCTTTTTTATTGTCTTCTTCCTAAATATGAACAAATAAGCAAGTTTCCCTGATAGTTGATGAAAGCCTACCCAGTAAAAAAGATTTAACATGAATAAACAAGGAAAAATGTCCCCATAAAGCAGAAATGCCTCAAGGAATAGAGAGAACTTGGGCATTAAAATATTAAATGCAGAACAGAGTGATCCAAGAAGACATTTTATCCATACTAGTATTAAGATCCTGCTGCCATCTGAAAAAAGAAAAGAAGTATATCTGGAAAAGTAAAACTAATCACCAAAATAACAAATTCATTAGAACTAAAAGTGAAGGTTATTATCTGAAAATATATGGAGATGGGGTTTTGAATAAAGGTATAAAGAAGCATAAATAGTGATAGCTAATAGGAGGGATTCCAGTAAAGGAAAACAGAGAAATGAAGAGGAGAATTATATCGCAGAAATAATAAAAGAGAGAACATTCTTCTCTAGATTAAAAGATTATACTAAGTGCCAAAATTATTAATAAATATGCTTACATGTATGACTACTATGTAATTTCAGGACACTCAAGAGGAGAATCTATGTTAAAGGAAATTCTTTGAGAGGAAAGAAATGCCAATAACTAGAAGCAAGAAAATTATGAAAGGAAAAAAATTTCACACGTAAAAGCAAACATATAGTACAGGTAGCAGATTAATCACTTATAAAGCACAAAAGTAGTAAAAAATATGTATAAAAATCAGTGGATACACAAAATGAAAGAATGAAATATGATATCACATATATAAAACATGAAGGGGGAGGAAAAATTTAGTGCGTTTACAATGTGTTTAAACTTAAGTGACCATCAGCTTAATATAGACTGCTATACACATAGCATGTTATGTATGAAGCTCATGGTAACCACAAACCAAAACCCTATGATGGATATACAAAAAATAAAGAGAAAGGAATTCAAGCGTAACACTAAAGAAAGCCATCAAACCGCAAGAAAACAAGAGAAGAAGAAAGGAACAAAACTACACAAAAACAACAAAATAAGTACATACCTATCAATAATTATTATAAATGTAAATGGTGTGAATGCTCCAATAAAAACACATAAAGTGACTGTATAGATTAAAAAATACAACAACACAAAACCCATCTATATGCTGCCCACTAGGGACTCACTTCGACCTAAAGATGTCCAGACTGAAAGTGAAAGGCTGGCAAAACATATACCATGCAAATTGAAACAAAAGCCAAGGTAACAATACTTATATCAGACAAAATAGAATTTAAAACAAAGACTATAGCAAGAGACAGAGAAGAATACTACATAATGATAAAGGGAATAATCCAATAAGCATATATAACAATTGTAAATATGCACCCAACACAGGAGCACTTAAACATATAGAGCAAATCTTAAAGGCATAAAGGGAGAAGTTGACAGTAATATAATAATAGAGGAATTTACCCTGACTTACAACAAGGGTAGATAATCCAGATAGAAAATAACAAGGAAAGAATGGCTTTGAACTGCACATTAGACCAGATAGACCTAACACATATATACAAAACATTCCATCCCCAAGCAGCAAAATAAACATTCTTTTCAAGGGCCCATGGAACATTCTCCAGAATACCTCACATTGGGTCACAAACAAGTCTCAGTAAAATAAAGAAGACTGAAATCATACCAACTATCTTTCCTGACCACAGCAGTATGAAATTACAAATCAATTACAATAAAAAAGAGGCCGGAAAAAAATACATGGAGGCTACTCAACATGCTACTAAACAAGGAATGGGTCAACCAAGACATTAAAAAGTAAATAAATACATGGAGACAAAGGAAAACAGAATGGTCCAAAAACCTTGGAGACTCAGCTAAATCAGTTCTAAGAGGGACGTTTATAGCAACACAAGACCTACCTCAAGAAACAAGAAGAATCTAAAACAACCTAATTTTACACCTAAAAGAGCTAGAAAAAGAAGAGACAAAGCCAAAAGTGAGTAGAAGAAAGGAAATAATAAAGATTAGAGCAGAAATGAATGTAATAGCAACCAAAATGACAATAGAAAAGATCAATGAAACCACATGCTGGTTCTCTGAAAAGATAAACAAAATTGATAAACATTTAGCTAGACTCATCAAGGAAAAAAAGAGGACTCAAATGAATACTATCAGAAATGAAGGAGGTGAAGCAACTGGCACCACAGAAATCCAGAGGAGTAAGAGAATATAATGAAAATCACATTCAAAAAATTGGACAATCTGTTAAGAAATGGATAAATTCCTAGAAAGATACAGTCTTTCAAAAATTAACTGGGAATAGGCAGAAAATTTGAACAGACTGGTTACTAGTAATGAAATTGAATCAGTAACCAGAAACTCTCAACAAACAGAAGTCCAGGACCAGATGGCTTCACAAGTGAATTCTAGGAAACATTTCAAGAAGAATTAATATCTATTCTTCTCAAACTATTAAATAAAAATGAAGAGGAAGGGAAATTTCCTATTTTATTCTAGGAGGCCAACATTACCCTGATGACAAAACCAGACAAAGACATTACAAAAAAATTACAGACCAATATCCCTCATGAACACAGATGCAAAGATCCTCAGCAAAATATTACCAAAACAAATTCAATACATTATAAAAAAAATCATTCACCATGATCAAATAGGATTTATTCAAGGATTCAAGGATAGTTCGTTATACCTCACATTAAGAGATAGGATAAAAATCTAGGATCATCTAATAGATGCAGAAAAAGCATTTCATAAAATACAACATCCATTCATGATAAAAACGCTCAACAAAGTGGGTTTAGTGGTAACATACCTCAATGTAATAAAGGTCATATATGACAAACCTATAGCTAACATATTCAGTGGTGACAAACCTATAGTGGTGAAGATCTGAAAGCTCTTCCTGTAAGATAAGATTAGGAAGAAGATAATAATGTCCACTCTCACCACTCTTATTCAACATAGTACTGTAAGTCCTAGTCACAATAATTAGACAATTAGACAAGAAAGAGAAATAAGAAGCGTCTAAACTGGTAAGGAAGAAGTAACACTGCCATTATATGTAGATGACATGATACTATATATAATATATTCTAAAGAGGATACAAAAGTAAAAAAGAAGTCTGTTACATTTCTATACACTAATAATGAAGTAGCAGAAAGAGAAAATAAGAAAACAATTCCATTTACAACTGTACCAAGTAGAATAATATACCTAGGAATGAAATCAACCAAAGAGTTCAAAGACCTATACTCTGAAAGCTATTAAACATTGATGAAAGAAATTGAGGATGACACAAAATGTCCATACTACTCAAAGCAATCCATAGATTTAATATCATCTCCATCAAAATACCAAATGCATTTTTCACAGAACTAAAACAAATAATCCTAAAATTTGCATGGAATGACAAAACACCCCAAGGAGTTAAAGCTATTTTAAGAAAGAAGAACTAAGCTGGAAGTATCACAATCCCAGATTTTAAGATATACTACGAAACTGTAGTAATCACAAGGTATGGTGCTGGTACAAAAATAGACACTACAGATCAATAGAACAGAACAGAGAGCCCCAAAATAAAGGCACAGATATTTCGTCAATCTTTGACAAAGGAGCCAAGAATATACAATGGGGGAAAGAAAATCTCTTCAACAAATGGTGCTGGGAAAACTGGACAGCTACATGCAAAAGAATGAAACTAGAGTACTTCCTCACATCACAAAAATAAACTCAGAATGGATCAAAGACCTAAGTGTGAGATCTGAAACCATAAAACTCCTAGAAGAAACATAGGCAGTAATTTCTTGGACAAATGTCTTAGCAACATTTTTTTTTAGATGTCTTCTCAGGCATGGGCAACAAAAGCAAAAATAAACTAGTGGGACTACATCAAAGTAAAAAGCACTTGCACAGAGGAAAGCATCAATAAAATAAAAAAGGCAGCCCACTGAATGGAGCCCAGTGAATATATCCCGCAAGGGGTTAATATCCAAAATAGAACAACAACAAAAAACTTATACAACTCAATACCAAAAACCAAACCGATTAAAAAAATGGGTGAAGGATCTAAATACAGTTTTCCCAAAGAAGTCATACAGATGGCCACAGACACATGCAAAGATGATCAACAATACTAATCATCGGGGAAATGCACATAAAAACCACAATGATATATCAACTTAGACCTGTCAGAATGGCTACTAGCAAAAAGACAAGAAATTACAAGTGTTGGTGAACATGTAAAAAAAAAAAGGGGGGGGGAACACTGGTGCACTTTTGGTAGGAATGTAAATTGGTGTAAGCACTGTGGAAAACAGTATTGAGTTTCCTCAAAAATTAGAAAAAAGAAATAACATATGATCCAGTAATTTCACTATTGGTCATTTACCCAAAAAAAAACCAAAACACTAATACGAAAAGATACATGCACCCCTATGTTTATTGCAGCATTGTTTACAATATCGAAGATATGGAAGCAACCCAAGTGTCCACTGATAGATGAATGGATAAAGAAGAGGTGGTATATATACACATATAATGGAATATTACTCAGCTGTAAAAAAAAAAAAAAGTAAGATTTGCCAGAGACAACATGGGTCGATCTAGAGTGTATTATGCTAAATAGAAAGAAGTCAAATAACATGATTTTACTTATATGTGGAACCTAAAAAACAAAACAAATGAACAAAGAGATAAACAGAAAATGGATTCTTGAATACAGATAACAACTGGTGATTACAAAGGGGAGGTGTGTAGGGAGATGGGTAAAATAGATAAGAGAAATTAATAAGTATAAACTTCCAGTTATAAAGTAGATAAATCACAGATGAAAAGTACAAAGGGAGTAGCCGATCATATTGTAATAACACTATGGTGACAGAGGGTGACTATAATTACTGTGGTGAGCACAAAAAAATGTTTAGAATAGTTGAATCAATATGTTGTACATCTGAAACTCATATAACATTGTATGTTAATTATACTCCAGTTTTTGTAAACTAAATCTATTATGCTAAAAAGGCAAGAAAATCTTGTCTAAAACCGTTAAGATAAAAATTATTATGAAGTACATAGTTTGTAGGGATAAGGACCTACCTGTAGTAAATGGCACAGGAGTTAAAATAATTGCATTTGATGATGAAGTCTGGATGGTGATGGAAGCTTACAGAAGGAAAACCACTTTTTATGAAAAATCTTTAGTAGTTTGGGAGGAGGAGTTAAGATGGCAGAGCAGTAGGGGGACCCTATGCTTGCCTCACCCCTTGAACACAGCTAGATAAATATAAAATCATTCTGAACACCCAAGAAATAGATCTGCATGCTGACAGAACAAAGAGCAGACCTAGAGGGAAAAAGGCTGCATCAGGAAGGTAGGAAGTGCAGAGATGTGATTCCAAGGAGAAAAGAATTAGAGGTGCTGCAGAGGGGAGCCTTGATCTTGAAGAGAGGAGAGCAAGAGATAGAGAAAGCAGCATGCAGGGGATTGCACAAGAGAAATACTCCCCCCAAACCACTGACTGGGAACACTGGAGGGGCCGATTATAACAAGATTTTATAAGCAGTGGAACTCAAAGCCTGAAGTTTTAGAAGTCTGCACCACCACCGAGTGGAGCCTGGTGGGCATAGTGATGCTTATGTGGGGAAGGAGGGGAGAGGCCTGGGAGTAGACGGCATGGTTTGAATATCCCTTGGTTCACAATGGCAGAGACAGTTCTCTTTCTTAGAGTGCACTTGAGAGAAGTGGCGTGGCCTCTCAGAGGACAAAAAGGCTGGCAGACACCATCATGCTGCCCTATTCATTAGTATAGGAATAGAAACACCTGCTGAGGGCAGCAAACCTTGGTGCTGGCTTTTTGCTGTGCTTTACCATAAATTCTGAGCCCCTTTGTGGTCATGTGACTGCTTTTCCAGGACTAACTAGCACTAGCCACAATGCGGTGAGACCTTCCCCCAGAGGATCAGCTCATGTGCCTGAGATAAACCACAGGAGTACTGTGCCACCTGGCAACCAGACAGCTCAGACACAGACAGGGTGAAGGCAAGGATCTGATGGATACTGGGACACAAGAAAGGAGATTGTACACTCTTCTGTGAGGGCTTCCTGAATGGTGGTGGGCAAGAACACCCCACTCTGGAGATGAGAGAGCTGAGAGGTACCATTTTCCCCTTGCTCATCATCACTGACAGACTTCAATGAGCAACACAGCGCCCCCAGTGGAGGCTGGAGCCACTTAAACCATACACCACCCCCCTGTACTGTGCAGGTGTATCTTACTAGGGCAAACCAGCCTGAGAACCAGCGCTACAGGCCTCTCCACTAGAAGACCAGGACAAAGCCCTCAAATGCACCAAGTCTACTGATCATAGAGTGCTGCAAAGCTTCTGCTCTAAGGGAAAGAGGACCTAGCTTCTTTTAACAAGGAGACCAAAGCATACCTAGTCAAAACTTGTCACACAGTGGACAAAGTCCAAACATTCCCCACTGTAGGCAAGGAGAAAACTGCAGTGGGCTGACATGAGAGAAAGCAGTCAAAATACAACAGCAGAGTGCACACTCTGAAGTACTTCCTGAAGCTCCAGGCCCTGGACAGTGTAGGCCCTCTTCTTAATATAGCCATTACTCTCAGGAGCAGGAGCTATAACAGGCTTTCCTAACACACAGAAAAACAGTGACTTTGACAAAATGACAAGACAGAGGACTTCACCCCAAAAGAAAGAACAGGAGGAGGTCATGGCCAGGGATCTAATCAAAATAGATATAAGTAATATGCCTGAACCAGAATTTAAAACAATAATCATAAGGATACTAGCTGGACTTGAGAAAAGCATAGAAGATACTACAGAATCCCTTACTGCAGGGTTAAAAGAACTAGAAAACTAGCCAAGCTGAAATAAAAAATACTATAACCAAGTTACAAAACTGACTGGATGCACCAACAAGGATGGACGAAGGAGAAGAATGAATCAGTGATATAGAAGATAAAATTACGGAAAATAATGAAGGTGAAAAGAAGAGGAAAAGAAAAGTATTGGATGATGAAGGTAGACTTAGGGAACTCAGTGACTCCATAAAGGATAAAAACATTCATGGCATAGGAATCTCAGAAGAAGGAGGGAGGGGAAAAAGGGACAGAAGTTTTATTTGAGCAAATTATAGCTGAAAACATCCTTAATCTGGGGAAAGAAACAGTCATCAAAATCCAGGAAGCACAGAGAACTCCCATCAAATTCAACAAAAGCTGGCCAACACCAAGGCATAGTGTAGTAAAATTTGCAAAATATAGGGATAAAGAAAGAATCCTGAAAGCAGCAAGGGAAAAGAAATCCCTAACCTACAAGGGAAGACCAATCAGGTTAGCAGCAGATCTCTCCACAGAACCTGGTAGGCCAGAAGAGTGGCATGATATATTCAACATTCTGAATGGGAAAAATATGCAGTCAAGAATACTTTATCCAGCAAGGCTTTCATTCAGAATAGAAGGAGAAATAAAGAGTTCCACAGACAAAAAAAAAAAACTAAAGGAGTTCATGAGCATTAAACCAGACCTGCAAGAAATATTAAAGGGGACCCTCGATTGAGGAAGAAAGACCAGAAACAACAAAGACAACAAAGGAACAGAGAAAGTATTCAGAAAAAGTGACTTTGCAGGTACTACAATGGCACTGAATTCCTATCTGTCAATAATTACTTTGAATGTAAATAGACCAAATGCTCCAATAAAAAGATACAGGGTATCAGAATGGATAAACAAACAAACAAGACCCATCTATGTGCTGCCTACAAGAGACTCATTTTAGACCTAAAGACATCTCCAGATTGAAAGTGAGGGGATGGAGAATAATTTATCATGCTAATGGATATCAAAAGAAAGCCAGAGTAGTCATACTGATAGCAGACAAACTAGATTTTAAACCAAAGACTGTAACAAGAGGTGAAGAAGGACACTGTATCATAATTTAGAGGTTTCTCCAACAAGAAGATCTAACAATTGTAAATACTTATGCCCCCAACTTGGGAGCATCCAAATACATGAATCAGTTGATAACAAACAAACTCATTGCTAATAATACAATAATAGTAGGGGACTTTAACACCCTGCTTACAGCACTGGACAGATCATCTAGGAGAAAACCATCAAGGAAACAATGTCTTTGAATGACTCACTAGACCAGATGGATTTAATAGATATTTTCGGAACATTTCATCCTAAAGCAGCAGAATACACATTCTCTTCAAGTGCACATGGAACATTCTCCAGAATAGATCACATACTGGGTCACAATCAGGCCTCAACAAGTACAAAAGGATTGAGATCATACCATGCATGTTTTCAGATCACAACGCCATGAAACTTGGTCAATCACAAGAAAAAATTTGGAAAGACCACAAATACATGGAGGTTAAAGAACACCCTACTAAAGAATGAATGGGCTAACCAGCAAATTTAAGAAGAAATAAAAAATACATGGAAGCGAATGAAAGTGAAAACATGATAGTCCAAAACCTTTGCGACACAGCAAAGGTGGTCATAAGAGGGAAGTATATAGCAATACAAGACTACCTCAGGAAGCTAGAAAAGTCTCAAATACACAACCTAACCTTACAACTAAATGAACTAGAAAAGGAAAAGCAAATAAAGCCATCAGCAAGAGGGAAGTAAGAAAGATTAGAGCAGAAATAAATGATAATAGAAACACAAAAACCTAGTAGAACAGATCAACAAAACTAAGGGGCTGGTTCTTTGAATGAAAGAATGAAATTGATAACCCCCTAGTCAGACTTATCCAAAAGAAAAGAGAAAGGATCCAAAAAAATAAAATCACCAATGAAATGGGAGAAATCAGAACCAACACCACAGAAATACAAACAATTATAAGAGAATATCATGAGCAATCATATGCCAACAAACTGAGCAATCTGGAAGAAATGGATAAATTCCTAGAAACATACAAAGAAACTAAAACAGGAAGAAATAGAAAATTTGAACAGACTAATAATCAAATTAATAATCAAAAATGAAATAGTCAAATAATCAAAAATCTGCCAACAAATAAAAGTCCAGAGCCAGATGACTTCCTAGGTTAATTCTGCCAGACATTTAAAGAAAAGTTAATACCTACCCTTCTCAAACTGTTCAAAAAAATAGAAATGGAAGGAAAACTTCCAAAGTCATTCTACAAGGCCAGCATGACCTTGATTCCAAAACCAGACAAAGACCCCACTAAAAAAGGAGAATTACAGACCAATATCCCTGATGAACATGGATGCAAAAATTCTCAACTGGATACTAGTAATTCGAATCCAACAGTACGTTAAAAGAATTATTTACCACGATCAGGTGGGATTTATTCCTGAGTTGCAAATTCACAAATTTGGTTCATTATTCACAAATCAGTCAACATGATATACCACATTAATAAAAGAAAGGATAAGAACCATATGATCCTGTCAATAGATGCAGAAAAGCATATGCCAAAATATAGCATCTATTCTTGTTAAAACCCTCAATAAAGTAGGGATAGATGGAACATAGCCCAACATCTTAAAGGCCATATATGAAAGACCCACAGGTAGTATCATCCTCAATGGGGAAAAACTGAGAACTTTTCCTCTATGGTCAGGAACAAGACAGGGATGTCCACTCTCACTACTGGTATTTAATACAGTACTAGAAGTCCTAGCCTCAGCAATCAGACAACAAAAAAAGATAAAAGGCATCTAAATTGGCAAGGAAGAAGTCAAACTTTTGCTATTTGTAAAGGACATGATACTCTATGTAGAAAACCCAAGACTCCACCAAAAAATTACTAGAAGTGATACACAAATAGAACAAAGTTGCAGGATATAAAATCAACATGTAGAAATCTGTTCCAATTCTATACACCAATAATGAAGCACCAGAAAGAGAAATCAAGGAATTGATCCTATTTACGATTGCACCAAAACCCATAAGATACCTAGGAATAAACCCAACCAAAGGGATAAAAGATCTGTACTCTGAAAACTATAGAACACTTATAAAAGAAATTGAAGAGGACACAATGAAATGGAAAAATATTCCATACTCCTAGATTGGAAGAACAAATGGTAAAATGTCTATACCACCCAAAGCAATCTACACATTCAGCGCAATCCCTATCAAAATACCACCAGCATTTTTCACAGAGCTAGAACAAACAGTCCTAAAGTTTGTTTAGAACTAGAAAAGACCCTGAATAGGCAAAGAAGTCTTGAAATAAAGCTGGAACCATCACAATTCCAGACTTCAGGCTTTATATCAGAGCTGCAGTCATCAAGACAGTATGGCACTGGTACAAAAATAAACACATAGATCAATGGGACAGGATAGAGAACCCAGAAAAGGACCTACAACTATATGGTCAACAAATCTTCAACAAAGCAGGAAAGGATATCCAATGGAAAAATGACAGTCTCTTCACCAAATGGTGCTGGGAAAACTGGACAGCCACATGCAGAAGAATGAAACTGGAACACTTTCTTACACCATACACAAAAATAAATTCAAAATGGATTAAAAAGACCTAAATGTGAGACAGGAGACCATCAAAATTCTAGAGGAGAATGCAGGCAGCAACCTCTTTGATGGCTGCAACGTCTTCAAAGGCAAGAGAAACGAAAGCAAAAATGAACTTTTGTGACTTCATCAATATAAAAAGCTTCTGTACAGTGAAGGAAATAAGCAACAAAACTAAAAGGCAGCCTATGGAGTGAGAGACGATATTTTCAAAAGAGATATCTGGTAAAGGATTAGTATCCAAAATCTACAAAGGATTTATCAAACCCAACACCCAAAAAACAAATAATCTAGTTAAAAAATGGGCAGAAGACACACACAAAAAAACCATTTTTCCAAAGAAGACATCCAGATGGCCTACAGACACATGAAAATATGCTCAGCAACACTCATCAACGGGGAAATACAAATTAAAACCATGATGAGATACTACCTCACACCTGTCAGAATGGTTGAAATTAACAACACAAGAAACAACTCATATTGGTGAGGGTGCAGAGAAGGGGGAACCCTCTTGCACTATTAGTGGGGATGCAAACTGGTGCAACCACTGTGAAATAGTGTCTATGGGTTAGACACAGCAATTGCACTAGTAGGTATTTACCCAAAGGATACAAAAATACTGATTTGAAGGGACATGCACCTTGATGTTTATAGGAGCATTACCAACAATAGCCAAATTATGGAAAGAGCCTGAATGTCCATCGGTTGATGAACGGGTCTTCTTTATCCATATAGATACAGTAGAATATTACTCAGCCATCAAAAAGAATGAAATCTTGCAATTTTCAATGACTTGAATGGAGCTAGAGTATATTATGCTAAGTGAAATAAGTTAGCTAGTGAAAGACAAATACCATATGATTTCACTCATATGTAGAATTTAAGAAACAAAATAGATGACAATGGGGGAAGGGGGAAAAAAAGAGAGGGAGGCAAACCATAAGAGACTCTTAACTATGGAGAAGAAACAGGGTTGATGGAGGGGAGGTGGACAGGGGATAGATGGGTGATGGGTATTAAGGAGGGCACTTGTTATGTTGAGCACTGGGTGCTCAACATATGTTATATGTACGTGTTGAATCACTAAGTTCTACTCCTGAAACCAGTATTACACTACATGTTGACTAACTAGAATTTAAATAAAAACATGAAATAATAAAAAAATAAAGACACTATTTCAAAAAAAATCTTTAGTAGTTTGATTTAATCATGTGCATTTTAATCACAATGGGAAAAGTATATTTTGAAAAAAGTATATATAACAAATCTGAAAGAATGGAGGTGGAGAAAGCTTTCAGAAGCTACTGCTTGTGTTGCATAGGAAAAAACCTCTTTGTCATTAATGCATGGCGATTTTAAATATCATCTAGATGTTATTTCCAAAAGAAGTTTTTAGATACATTTACTTCATTTATATGATACATAAACTTGTTTATCTATGAAATTTGTCTTATTCTCTTTTAACTTATTTTAAAATAATTTTGTATTTACAGAAAAGTTACAGAACTAGCACCGAGTTTCCACATATCACCCAGTTTCCCAATCTATGAATCTTATTTGACTATCACCAAGTCTCCCACTAGTACTTCTTTTTTCTGGCTCAGGATTCATCCAGGTTCCCATATTACATTTAGTTGTCATGGCTTCTTGGTCTTTTCTTGTTCCTCAGTTTTCTTTTGTATTTCAGGAACTGATGCTTTTGAAGAGTCAGCTACTCTATAGAATGCCTCTCACACTGGGTTTGTCTGATGTATTCTCAGGACTAGATTAAGATTATGCATTTTGGGGGGCACATGGGTGGTTCAGCCTTTGACTCAAGTCATGATCCCAAGGTCCTGGGATTGAGCCCCAAGTTGGGCTCCCTGCTCAGTGGGGAGCCTTGCTTCTCCCTCTCCTCCCCCACTCATGCTCTCTTTCACTATCTCTGTCTCTCTTTCTCAAATAAATAAATAAACTCTTCTAAAAAAAGATTATGCACTTTTGGCAAGAGTACCACAAAAGTTATATTGTGTCCTTCTCATTGTATCATATTGGGAGGAATATGATATCCGTGTGTCTCTTTACAGGTGACTTGACTTGGTTAGAGTGGTGTCTCCCAGTTTTTTCCACACTAAAGTTATGATTATTCCCTGTGTAATTAATATTTTATGCTGACAGGTCCTCAGCCTTTCTTAAATCTAACATTTTATCTAAATTGTTAAATGTGCAAAGCATAAAAAATGCAAGTTATTTAACTGTTCTTATTATTTGAAGACTTTAAATTTTTTTAACATTCATTTATTTTTCATTCAATGAGTGTGTTTTTAATTATTTAGGACACTCTTCATAAAATCCTGCTTTCAGGCTCGTGGTCATTTGTGATGTTGACTGTGTTCTTGCATAGGCTAATATAAATTTGATCCTACCCTGCATGATATCTGTATATAGGAATAGTTACCCTAAGCAGGTCTTTTGGCCTTCGCTGTGCTATGGAGATATAATTTATTTTCTCCTTTTTCAGTAGTGATTGTTATGGGGTGGGGGGAATTCACTGCCCTTTCAGCTCTACATTATGAAATCCATGCACAATAGAGCAGATCGCAGATATGCAAATGGAATTCTTAGACGGAATATTCTCAGATCAGCCTTCCTTGACTATAAATTGATTGAATACATTAACATACTTAAAGAAAGAATGTGTCAATCAGAAAAAGATGAATCAGGCTATGGAAGCATAGAGAAGAGTCACTTTGCAAACATGAGCAGCATCTACCTAAGCCGTGTCCAGAGCAGAGAGCTTGGGTCTGTTGCATCCAGGCTTGTTGCAATCCAAACTCCAAAAACTAGAACTAGCTCCCCTTGTTTTGAGCCCAGTAGATCAATCGCGTGTTTGAAGACAACAACAAACCAAGATCACAAAAAAATTAGTTTTGAAAAAATATGATATTTGATGTTTCAGTGAGAGTATGAGAGTATTCATTATGGGAGAAATCAAAACTTTGTTGGACATTACACATTTTTGTAGTTTTGTATTGCTTATATTTTGAATAACATAAGGGAAGTGGGGAGGCATGCTAAAATGCTTATGGCCTTGAGAGGTCTTAGTCTTGCCCTGTTCTGATCTCATACTCACCAAGCAATCTTCATGTTATAATTTAGCTTCCCAAGTAGGAGTTGTTATAAGGTTTTCTGGAAAAGAATGTTGGCATTAGTATTCTAGTCCATGTAACAGCTATTTTTCTCATTGTAAATCAATAAATAGGTATTCTGGTTTTATGCATCGGCCTGTGAGCTTGTTTAATTTAAGTCTGCCCCTGAGATATGAGGTACTCTGAGTGAATGACAATATCAGGTCTCTAGGTCTGTCAATCTGAAATCCGGAGTCGGGTCAATGTAACAAAGGGAGACCCTTTTCAGAAGTTTCATCTAGTTAGTTCCTCCTAGAGATAACTTTTAATTAAATTTTTCTTTTTTATACATCCATCCATATTTGAGGATTAACTCTTCAAAATAAAGGCCCTTTATCAAGAAAGCATCATATGTTCATGTTCAAGGAAATAGAAGAATTGTTAATGCCCAGCAAGACAAAATGATTTGGATTCTAAGTCTATACCTGCAGGGATGGGAAAAGTATTAACTAACCTCTCAGTAGCAAGCTTAATTAGGAAAATAGACTTAGAAATAAACAACATAATGATTGAAGTTAAAACCAAAGAAAATCATTCCCTGAATACCAGTACATAATAGTTTTAGTGGACTTGATAATTTCTTGCTCCAAGGGGTTCAAAATCTAATGAACAAGACAACTACATATGCAAAACTCATAAGGCAGAGTTGCTTCAATATCTATGATGAAATATAGACTGGGAGAGCTAGTTTCATGTAAAAGATACTTTCGAGAAAAACGTAGATGTAAACGTGAGTCAAGGTTTTTAGAGGAGATTTCAGTCAAGAAGAGTGATATGGGAAACTCAGAAGATACTGTGGGCAGTTCAGAAATGGTGAGGTATAGAAATAATCAGATGAAATTCAATATGTGTGAGAGTAAGAGACCGCAAACCTGATACCTTACAGATGGATAATGAATAGTCTTGAAACCGTTTTTGTGTTCTTGATGTCTCACAGCAGAAGTAAGCTGGGGAGGGGCAACAATAATTTTCTCTTTAATGAATTCTTGCATAAGTCCCCTGTCTTTTCCCTCCAAATGACAATGGTTTCTGCTTAGTGTAGGAACAAAGACAAGGAGGTTCTAAAGGCAGAGAGGCAGATTAAAGTTTGGTGAGTTTAATTTTTTTTTAAAGATTTTATTTATTTATTTGTCAGAGAGAGAGAGAGAAAGAGAGGGAAAGCACAAGCAGGGAGAGTAGCCAGCAGAGGGAGAAGCAAGCACCCCACTGAGGAGGGAGCCTGACATAGGATTGGATCCCAGGACCCTGGGATCATGACCTGAACTGAAAGCAGATGCTTAACCAACTGAACCACCCAGGTGTCCCGAATTTCATTTTTTAAATAGTAAATATTAGTTTACTTTTTTTCTGAGTGTTCAAAGCCCCCCTTCCTCACTTTTAAGAGAAATGTATTCCAGAAAACAAGTGCCCCTGCCCATCAGTCTGCAAACTCATATTGACAACTTATCGTCTTGTTACTAATTAGGATTGTAGAAGGGAAAGTAGAAATTAATAAAATGGAAGTCAGCCCTTTATAATTTGGTTGGACAGACAAGATTTACACATGTAAAATGTTAACTTGAAGTGTAAAGCAGAATATCAAAAACTCTGAGCAAGTGATTTCATCTCTCTAAGCTTTATTTTCTTGATCTGTAAATTTAGAAGCTTGCTTAAAAGCACTAGGATGCTGAAGTATCAAAGGATTGTCTCAGACAATTAATGGTTCAGAGAAGAGAGCAAAGTGTGGGCTGGGATAGTTAGAACACTTTAGGAGTCCGAGTTCTTAAGAATAGGTAGACTGGGGTTAGGGAATATCAGGACAGAAGAGTGTTCAAGAGAATTATGAAAATAATCTTTTCTTTCTAAAAGGAAAAATTCAATACCCTTTTTTTTAAACATCCTCTATCTACCTTGATTCAAGTTTTCTCTTGAAAACCCTTTTTAAAAATAAACACGTCTGCCATCTATTTTTCAAAACCAGACAGGTTTCCAAGGTCACCCTCTGTGAGTTCTCCAACAACCTGTCTACTATTTCCCCTGACTTCCTCTGCTCCTGCCATACTGCACTGCTCATTCTGCCTTGAACTCCAGATGTTCTCTCCCGCCTCGACTAGCTTTTTCTTTGTGCTTCAAATGCTCCCCCATTTCCCCTTGTCTGTCTGGGAAACACCTTCCAAATCATCTTTCAGGGGACCAGCAGAGGACACCTCCTTCTCTAACCAGTCATCCCTCCCTCCCCATTCCTAATGCTTGGAGAGTACATTACTTCTTCCTCTGCCCATCACTGCTAGTGACATACCACATACTAGATCACGCTGTATCCCAATTCCTTGCTTACACAGCAGCTTCACTATCCATCTGTGAGTTCTCTTATATTAGGTGTCCCATATCTCATTTGTCATTGTCACCTCAGTAGATAACAAAGTGCATAGCATATAATAGATGCTCACTGAGGTAAATATACACAATTGAAGAAGTTGGATGAATAAGTGAATCTTTGGAGTAGCTGTTAATCATCTCTTTCTTTCTTTAGAAGTTAGACGTCATGACAAAACAAGGTGTCATTCTCCCCTTTTTGCCATACTTAAGCGTTTTGATACTATCAGTGTTTGCCTTCAAAAGAATGTTTCAATAATAGTTTGCTAACTAGGCATAAATGAAAGCAAAATGAGAGCTCCACAAAACCATGGCCTTTTTACGAGAAAGAAATTTTATGAATCATTGCCACTTTAAATTTATACCCTAGTATTTTCTCCTAAGGGCTCTCACTCACTAATGACTTAGAAAAAAAAAAAAACCCAAAACCTGCAAAAACAGTTAACAGATCTATCAGTTGTGCTTACCACTGAAGCTATTGTCACCCTCCTCCCCAAATGTTAAATAAAAGCCAAGTCAGATTATAATTTAGCTAACATTTTTCCTTTCAGAATAAGCAAAATAGATGCCAAGTAGAGCAGAAAGTATTGCTTTTCCTTTTGTCTAATGGCCTGGTGACTGCCAGGGAGGGACTAACTAGCTTTTTAGAAATGACAGCTTTCTCACTGCCCGGGACATGTCAGGCTTGATGCCATCCCTGCCATTTGAAGATAATGAATCATCATACTCTGTCAGAAATAAGAACTTACTTAATGAATAGTAAAGCTAGCAATCATAAGCAAGAAATGTGCTTCAGTAGCATTTCACACCATTAAAATACATCTTACTTCATTTTTTTGTCCTTTTGTTATATCCTTGCTTTTTTCCTAGGGCCCCTTCCTGATGCCTCTTATTTCAGTAAGTTTCTTCTTTTGACAACTTCCATCATGTTGTCACTCATTCTAATTCTTCTAAATCCAACTTCCCCAACCCATATACAATTCATAATTACATGCATATGCATAGTAGCGTTCTAAACAAGGGACTAAGGAACAATTTGGGCTGCCTTAAGTTGTGTATTCAGTGATCTAAAATGACTTTGAAATAGTATTTTAAAATTGTTCGACACAGAAATTCCATCAAACTTGAAAAAGCAATATTGCTCCAATATTCAGATATCACTGTGAAATACTACCCTATCTAATTCATAACTATTTGCAGACACATTTTACCAGGGCCTATTCAAATTCTGAACTAAAACATCATTTGGGAAACAAAAAAGGGGAAGAAGTAGGTATAAAACAACTTAAGTGTTTTGAATGGCTAATTTAGTATTGTCTTATGTAATAATTTTTTTTGCATAAACCAAATAGGCTCACTGTGACCCCTTATAAACACTTAGATGAACAATGTAATGGAGTACTCCTGGAATATTGAAAGCATGGAAATCAAATCCTAATTCCCTACATCCTAGGAAGACTCTCCAGAGCTTAGTTTATTCATTCAAGGTAGGGTGCAAAACTTTTCAAGCCAGGCAGTCAAGGATTAACTCCCAGCTCTAACGTGGATGGGCTCCTTTCTGTGCTTCAATTTCATGCTCTGTAAGATGGAGATGACAACAGTACCTACATCCTAAGTTTGTTGTGAAATAATAAATTGATAGTGCTTAGAATAGAGCTTGGCCCAGGGTGAGCATATTGTAAGCATTTGTTATGATTATCTGTGTAATGATCATATTAATTCTTACCACACACACAATTTTTATGTAGCATAAATTAAATTACAACTAGGATTTTCCTGGTGATTTGGTTTTCAGAGCACTTTTCACATGTCCACCAAGGATATATTTAACATGTTAATATTCCTCATAAATAAAATATTTCATTAATGTACAAATTGAAAAAAAACTTAGATGTCTCACCCTTTTTAAAGAACTACCTATAAAAATCTATGCACTATAAAATGTAAATGAATACTGTTTAAATTACAAAATAATACTCATGGTAATACTTAACATTTATTGAGTAGTCTCTGTATGCCAGACATTGGGATAAGTGTTCTATTTGCATTGCCACATCTAAATGATCACAGAAACCTCTGAGGAAAGTACAGTTAGTAGTTATAGGCTAAGCAAATGACTTGAGGTTATGCAGTTATTTTGTTGCAAACAAGGCTTTGACCTTGGGCACTCAGACTCCAGTTCTTGTGTTAATACGCCAACTTTTCAAAGGCCATATGTTGTCTTTAAAATAAACTGTATAAATAATCAAAAGCATGTGTGGTAGAATGATAATTACGTATCTGAGTCAACTCATTGTTACCTCTTGTTTCAGGTATCTTTGATTTTCTGGCTTGCTTTAAGATTATATTCTTTGTCTATGATTTTCTGCAGTTCTGTATTATGATACACCCAGGTATGAATTTGTTTACGTATCCTGAATAGGATTCTATGGAGTTCTTGAAGCCTTGGAATGGTGTCTTTTGTTTCTTTTGTAAAATTTCAGCCATATTTACCTTAAATAATGGCTCTAACCTATACTTGGGGCAGCAAGATTCTAGATAACATCTTCTGGCCTATTTTTCTAAACACTAATTCTTTTTTCAGCAGTGTTTAATTTGGAACTAAATTCATCAATTAAGTTCTTCATTTGGGCTATTTTGATTTTTAGTTCCAGAACTTCTATTTCATTATTTCTCAAATCTATTTTACTTTTTTTTATAACTTCTTGCAAATACTTTGAAGTGTGTCTTTGACTTCTTTAAAGACGATATTATCATTTATTTTTAATATTTGTCCAATCATTCTAACCTCTTTCTCTTTTTACTGCTGCTTTTCTTGCTTTTTGTTTCCATATGTGCTCAGATGTTCAGTAACCTTTTATTTGAAAAATTATTCATCATAATACATTGAGACTTATACTACAGCTCCAGTGTTACTGAGAAGATTGTTGTTTACTTCTGTCATCTGCGTGGGACTTCTTACCAATGTATGGACATTTCCCAGTGCATCCAGAGTGTGAGCATTAAGTTTATGTCTAGTTAAAGTTTCTCAATCGCCGTGTAGAAGCTTAATATATCATGATGGACTCTCTACCTAAGAAGACCCTGTGTTTCAAGTTATGTCCTTTTAGTCTGATTAGACCAAAAAAAGCTTGATTTCTTAGCCTTTTTTTCCCCCAAATGGGAAAATATCCTTGGGGAAAGGTCACTTGACCTTGCTTTCTGGTTTCTCATCTATTCCAGGATTTAGCCTGTTATTTCCTTGCCCCCCCCTTTTTAAGATTTATTCATTTATTTGAGAGAGAGAGAGAGAACACATGAAGGCACAGAGAGAGAGAATCTCAAGCAGATTCCCTCCAGACCTGACACAGGGCTCTAATCTGATGACCCTGAGATCATAACCTGAGCTGAAATCAAGAGTCAGACATATAACTGACTGAGCCACCCAGGCACTCAATTCCTTGCTTTTAAAAAAGATCTGGTGTTTTAATTTGTCCTTATTTGAATAATTGCTCCAAATTCTTTATTCTGCTGTAACCAGAAGTTTCAGCTCCATACAACTGGTATGTACAAGCCAATTTTTATCCTGAAATTCAAAGTTGTCTTCCCCTCAGACCTATATCAAATATTCCTTAAAAAACATCTATTACTGATACTAATACCCAGCCCCTATAACTTATTAGACTTCATGGTTAAAATCTAGCTTTTGACTTTGCATTCCAAAATAGCAAACACCTGTTCAACGGTTCAGCATCTTTGCCCTTTTCTAGTTGCACTGCTCCCGGGAAACTCCAAACAAAACAACAAAACAAAACAAAACAAAACAAAACAAAACAAACACACACACACACACAAAACACAAAACAAAAACAAAAACAAGAAAAAAACACGAAAAAACCCAAGTTAGAGAATTTAAGACAGTGACTTTAAGGAGAAAGGGGCCAGAGGATGGATATGTGATCTTTAAAATCCCTGGAGTGAGTACTGACACTGCAGGGGAACAGATAAAAGTCATCAGTGTGAAAGCATGTACCCAAACAGTGTGCCTATTCCCTGGTTCCTACTAGCACTGACTCTGGACTAAAGCCAATCTGATTTCCAACTCAGTTGCATTCTTTAGGTATTTTCCTTATTCCTCACTAATATGTGTCTCCTTAGGTCTTTAGGTGAAGGAAAGTTACTATCAATCAGAGAAAATCCTGATACCAAAGGGTCTCTTTTATGATCATCCTAGCAAACATTCAAGCTTTGGCTCTACCCCAAACCCCAGAAAACAAGAATGATAGAATTATTTTCACTTGCTTATTTCATCAAATAGCTTAGCCATTTTAGCAAGGGTTCATCTCATATTGAAGAACTTAATTCCCATTGGCATAGTTTTAAAAATAACATTTTATTATTTTGTCCACTACTGATTAATAATTGCTTTCCTAGGTATACTGCCTCATTAAAAAAAAAAAGCAAGCAGTAAACATAGGATTTTCTCCCTCACCTTTGTAAGAATGATAACATATCTTTTTAGATTTCATTTAGCAACTGTTCATTGTTATAGAAAATTGCATATCACATTATATAATTAGCACAGATTTCATCAATTGTCTGTTGATGAACCACAATTTGGTGGGTACTCAGATGGGTAAAGATTTAATGAGCACCAGACAAAGGAAGAATTAAATCAGTGTTTGAGAAATTGAGAATAATATAAAAGTACTCATTAATTAGTCAAATCCACGTTTTGTCCCATCCACACTTTTGACCTGAAAGCATACTTATTATCATTTAACAAGGATTTACTGGACCATAACACTGTTCTCAGAATGGTGGGGATAAAGAAAGCTATAAAATATAGCTCCTATCTTCAAAAGATAAGAAATGATTCATGTCTTGCTGGAATAAGGAGACATGCACAGAGCTGAAGAGAGAAGAGGTGAGAGGTGGTAAGGAGCACCAGTAGGCACAACAGATAGAGAAAATACATGAAGTAAGTTTATTAGAAGTGTGTGCTGGAGAGTAGTGGGGCAAAAGTCTGGATGAAAAAGATCTGACCTTACTAAGGAACAAAGAGCATCAGCTGTGGGATTCATAACTGATCATCTACTATGGAGCCATTCTAAAATTTCTAGACATGAGAAGCATGATGAATAAGAGTTTACGGTCATCAGAGATTTTCCCGGTATTTCTGATAGAAAATAAAGAATGAGTTAATTTTGGGCAAGTCTTGGAGAAGAAAAAACAATCTGGAGAACACTTTAATAATTACATACTTTTACTTAAATACACTCTGTCAAAATGGCACAAAGATGTTGTCAGAGAAAGAGATGACCAAGCTCAACCCACGGATATCCAGATTTACTAAGTCTGGTGTGGTACCTGGGAATCAGGAAAACAAGTGTGGAAATCACTAGTTGTGATTTAAAAAAAGACCAGTTTAGGGTAATGATAATAGAAATGGAGAGGAAATTTATCAAAAAGTATTTCTTAAAAGGAGCCTCAGTGGTATTGGATTATGGACATGAAAAACAAAAGAGAGAGATGTAGTATATCAAAGATGATTCGGAAACTAGTACCTAATAGGTATAAAACAAGTCTTGATTGCCTGAATCAATACCCCTAACATTTTAAAGTTAGATTTCAGTAGAATAACTGAAGGAAGAATTGAAGGATCTCAAGCTATCAGTCCCTAAATGTATAGTGAGATTGGGAAAAAGCAAAACTAGAGCAGAAAAACAAACCTTCAACCTCCCCTGTGATAAGTGGTAATTTAATTATCACTGGCAATCAACTACATAGAAAAAAAACCCCTATAATCAGGGAAAAACTGATTACATTTAATTTCCCTAGATGCACAACTCAAAAAAGCAGAGATACTCAGGTATTGGTATCAAGTGGAAATTATTCCTGGCCTGATTTTTTGAGAGAATTATTTTATTTCTAGAGGCAGTCTTCAGTTATGTTCATCTTTAAAATGGGACAATCTGGAAGCAGTGAAGATAAAAATAAAAATCAGTTTATAGTATATGACCATGAGTCAGAACATTCAGGCTCTTTTCAACTCCAAATGAGTGAACTACTTCTTTGAAATAGGGAGGAATGTACAAACAATCTCAGAGGATTACCCAAATCAAGTCTCTTATTCTCCCTCAGCTTATTTCTTTATCTAGAAAGTGGGGAAAATGGACTAAATACTCTCTAGATCTATTGTGGCTCTCACTTATTTCTGTGATGTCAGCTGGATGATTGATATTCTTAAATTATCAAATATTTATGTTAGAATTAAATAAATGTGGCTGGCTTGTAAAAAGCCCAGGAAAAAAATAATAGAACAATATCTATTAAAAGTATTATCCAATTCTTATCTTTTCATAAACTAATGTTTATTATCTATTCCTTAAAAAAGCAGAGAGAAAGGATGTTATTATTAATATCGCCATCATATTTTAAGTGTGACAAGGCAGCATTTTTCATTATTTTAAAAATTGCTATTAATTCCATTAGCACAAACAAATCTTGGATTTCCTCAGGGATTTCCCAGATATAAATTAGAGTTTCCCTTTAGGGTATCTGGTTAATCATTTGGTACAGCCACTGAAATGAGTAAATTCTATTTTTGAGAGGGAAAAGATGAAACAATATAATTAACATGATATCCTCACTTAAACACTTATTAATTTCAGTGAACTATATATAAGAACATACAGATTATAACTCATAAATATGCATGTATCTTGCATCCATACATTTAATGTTACCATTACATGACTATGCACAAAGGGGTCTCTACTGATGGAAAGAGATATAGATAGATACTCCTCACAGATTTACTATTTCTTCCTCATTAGTCCTCCCCAGTGTCTTCCTTTCCAACAGTCACCTATATTCCGTTCTTGCTATCTACCACAGGGTGCGTCACCACCAGCTTCCTTCCATCTCTCTTCAGGCTGCATGTGTGCACCAGGAGACAGTCACAACCAACTATGAGTGTTTGGCCTTCTGATCACTGACCCAGCCAGTTCTCTTCAGTCATTTTGGATAACACATAAAACATACAGGTATACCTACTGATCAAAACTCAGGGAACACACTATTTTCGCTTCATTTATACCAAATATTTGGGTTGAGCCAAAGGTTAGACTATAAGTGGCTTTAGGCACTTACTTCAAAGTATTTTGTGTCCTCTCTGTTGACTTAACCCCCTAGTCGCTAGAGTGTTCAGGTTACTTCCTAGCATTACGAAATGGTAAGGGACACTGAAACACATGTCAGGGGTCCTTGGAGAGCAGTTGGAAAGACTTTGAGACTGGTCCATAAATGTTTTTCAGAAACGTGTGGAGTTGTTTGATGAGCTGAAGGACCCCAAAAGAGACTAGACTGAAAGAAAATACATAAGAGTTTCTTGGACTAAAGTGAAGGGAAAAAAAAAAGATTGGTAGAGTGGGCTGGACAGATTATTAGGGCTTGGCTAGTCAGAGGGAGCAGGGAGAGTTCCAAGTACATTATGAGGTTACATTATACTCAACTTGCCCTTGGTGTGTGGTTTCGGGGGGAAAAACCCTTTGCCATAAAGGAAAGAGCTGTTTCATTAGGATTCCACAACTGTGCTATCAGAATACTCAGAGCTGGTCAAGAGATGCTCACTCCTAGGAAACTACGGAAAGATACTGTGTTCAGGAGTCAGGAAAGGCAGGCAGGGATGGACATACGCAGCAGGCTTAGGCTCAATCCAGTTGAACCCCACGGAGAGCTCTGACTACACATCCTACACCGTTGAAAAAAACCTTTAGTGTTAAGAGTTGTACAATTATACATGTCTGACTGTCAGTATTCTCTCAAACAGAAATCACTGGAAAATATTACCTTGTTGATGTAAGTGAGGTAGGAAAGCTGAAAGGACTCTATTTTAGAAAGGCTCCATCTCTGCTGTTTTCTTTTTTTTTTTTTTTATGATTTTTATTTATTTATTCAACAGAGATAGAGACAGCCAGAGAGAGAGGGAACACAAGCAGGGGAAGTGGGAGAGGAAGAAGCAGGCTCATAGTGGAAGAGCCTGATGTGGGGCTCGATCCCATAACACCGGGATCATGCCCTGAGCTGAAGGCAGACACTTAACCGCTGTGCCCACCCAGGCGCCCCTCTACTGTTTTCTGCCATTTACTCACGTTCTATATTTTGCCTCTGAATAGGACAAATAAGCTATCTTCCCACTTCAAGGGGAAAGCAAACAAAAGTTAATCATTCTCTGAGTTTTGTCTTAGGCTCCAAACACCTGATAGCATCTAAGAGCCAGATCCCAAACATGTTCCAGGATGTTAGCTTTGAACAAACCTTGGCTGATGCTGGCTTCAACACTCTGAAGTGTATTCAGTGATAATGGAATGACACCTACTGTTTACCTCACACTCACCTTCAATTGTACCCTACCCTGGATTCCTGAAGGAGCACATGCCCTAGTCCCCTTTCCAACATAAACCCCCAACCTCTAGCGATGACAGCAAGACTCATTCTCCGTTCCTTTCTGAGTGTCCCAGACACTCCAACTCCAATCTCTGTCACTCTCACTGTTCAAAAAATATTCTGCTTTCACTTTCTCTGGTTCACATTTGATTTCTAGTCTGTGTGAAGCCAAGGATCCTCTTGGCTGATCCTGTGGGAGCCCTCTCCGGGTCCTTGGACCCAGCCTGCCTGCATCGTAAGGAGTTGGGGACTGGAAACATGGACCCCCGGATACTGTGACCTGTCATACCAACAAGCAATACTGGCATTTTGGTTATGCATAGTCTATAACCAGCTTGATCAAAATATCAAAAGCTAATTTTTGGAGATTTCATAATGTGTCCTGTACGTTTCCAAGTGTTTTATGTGGATTATCTAACGTAATACTCAAGTTAAATGTTTGCGCCTCTTTGTAGTTAAGGTGATTTGCGTTTTACAGGTGAAGAACCTGAGGTACAGTGAGTTGAAGTAACTTGTTGAAGATCAAACAGCTGCTAAGGGTGAATCAAAATATATCTCAAAACAAAAGAAAAAGAAAACACAATATTCCAAAACCTATGGGATTCAGCAAAAGCAGCTGTTAGAATGAAATTTATGCTATAAATGCTTGTCTTAAGAAAAAAAGTTCAAATAAACAACATGACACCACAAGGACACTTGCCGTTTGATTTCTTATTTGACTCATTGCTTGTGAACTAGTGTGTTGTTTAATTTTTACATATTAAATATTTAATATTTGTATTTTAGATTTTCCAGCTTTGTTTTATTGTTGATCTTTAGTTTTGTATCACTGTGGTTGGAAAATATACTTGGTATGATTTCTGTCTTCTTAAATTTGTAATATTTGTTATGTCTCTTTTATGTGATTTAACCTGAGGATTCTTCTTTGTGTACTTGAAGAAACTGTTTTATTTTTCTTGGAGGGAATGTTTTATATATGCCTTTTAGAACCATGTATTCTGAAGTACACTTCAAGCAAACAATGTTCTTGTTGAAAAAAATAACTTTAACTGAGGGTACTTGTTTAAAATAAAACGTATCAGAGGAGAGGTGGACAGGGGGGTTGGGTGAAATAGGTGAAGGGGATCAAGAGTACACCTATCACGATGAGCACTGAACAATGTATAGAATTGTTGAATCACTATTTTGTACACCTGAAGCTAATATAACACTGCATGTTAATTGCCCTGGAATTAAAATAAAAAATTAATAAAAAAAAAACAAACAGCTGCTAAGAGTGGAGATGGAACATAAATCTGGACAGCCTACATCCAAGGGTCATGCTTTTATTTATAATACCATACTTCTTTGACAGTTAATTGATTATTGTTTCAACTGAGAGAAGAAATGGGAATTACTTCTGTAAGACCACATTTTTGTCTCTGCAGGTTGTATAGAGCAAACTATACGTGGTCATTTTTTTTCTGAGATCTTTTCCTCACTGCCCCTGACCATGGCCTGCTTCTTTACTGTACAGTGACTACCATAGACCATCACATACCATAACTGGCTCAGGCAACCAGTTCACTGATGGAGAAAGTAAATATGCCATTATCTCATTGGAGATACGGCTGTTCACATTTATAGAGTCCCATATTAGCCCGCTGCCCACTGCTGTCCCAGGACATCTAACAGATAATTTTAATTTACAAATTGCTGTCTTAATATCTTCTCTATGAGCTCTCAGAGCCATGCCAGATAATTGTTTCTCTTTTCAAATAGCAGTTAATTTAAAAGCAGTATTCTAGACACCTTTTTTATACAATACTCCTTAGTACCCATACAGTACTCCTTAGTCCGCTGGTCACTATTGCTATCATTGTAAAGTAGAGAGTGGAGCCCAGGACTTCACTCAGCCTCAGCAACAACAGAAGCCCCAAGCTTTCTCTGACACTATTTACCCAAAGTGCAAGGCCTTGTCAGTGAGGCCATCCATCATCACCTCATGTCCCATTTGCCATACATGTCTCTGGTGAGGCCAGTTGTAGCTACCTTTACTATTGTCACGTAGCCAGTTTACTCTGAAGATCAGAATGAAGATTAGAAAGATAAACTGCTTTTTGCACCATTTTACGTCTTAGGTCAAAAGGAACTAAAGAATTCCTAAGTAGACCAGGCAGGAAATAATCAAGCCACTATATAACTTTTAATTTCACCTCCTCCATCTCTCTTGAGCCAACACTAATGCCTACGTCATGCATGGATTCCTAATCAAGGTAAACTAGTGAATTAGAATTTTACCTTAAAAATCACCTCTCACTCAGTGAACATATCAGCTATGTCTTTAATGAGAATACTGAGCTCCCTTTTTACTTTTAAAAGGACAAAATCATATTGTCAATTTGCAATTCAGAGTTAGTTTTGCTGTTGCCTGCTGCTACATTCTTGACTGGCATTGATGTATTAGAGAAGTTACTGAAGCCTTGTTGCAGGCACTTCCGCATCCTTAGAATGTGAGCTGAATATATGAATTAGGAAAAAATCTCTCCAATACAAGTTAATAAAAAATACAATTTAGTATTGTTTCACGTATGATCAGGCAAGGCAATAAGACTCTTGTATTACATTCCTCCAAATTCTGTGTTAACTTATTCCAAGTGTGTGTGTTTTAGGTAAAAAACGGTTTTTGTATTTTCTATTGAAGTGAAAAGCTCCCTGCAAGGGATCAAATAGACAGAGATTTACATTCACCCAAAGGGGGAAGCTTTAAGTACAATGGTGTTACTATAATCAGTAGAATGCAAATTGTATACTCCAGGGACCAGAAGGCACAATTCAGAGGTTTCCAAGTAAAGGAAGAGCACTATTCATTTCCTAAGGTTTTCAGATAATAGTTTGGCAAATTTGGGAGAGCCTGTGATAGCACCTGATCCAGGTAGATGTAAACTTGTGAATTAATAACAAAAATATTGGGATATTGCTTTGTTTTTTAATATAAAGTGTTTCTATCCTGGAGGGAAAAATATAGTTCAGCACTGCTCACAAAAAATACATCTTACTCTTTTTAGTAAATTCACTCATATTTTATTGTATTTTGTTAATGCTGTTTCCTTCTCTGTCTTCTCTATTTTTTAAAGTTTTTTTTAAATTCTAGGTAACATAAAGTATAATGTTAGTTTCAGGTGTATAACATAGTGATTCAACCCTTCGATAGATCACTGGGTGCTCATCTTAAGTGCACTCCTTTATCCCCATCACCTATTTAACCCATCCCACCACCCCCGTCCCCTCTGGTAACCATCAGTTTGTTCTCTCTAGTTAAGTGTCTGTTTCTTTGGTTTGCCTCTCCCTCTCTTTTCTCTTTGTGCATTTGTTTTGATTCTTAAGTTCCTCATATGAGTGAAATCATATGGTATGTCTTTCTCTGACTTATTTTCCTTAGCATAATACTTTCTAGCTCCATCTGTGTTGTTGCAAATGGCACGACTTCATTCTTTTTTATGGCTAATATAGCACATCTTCCTTATCCAGTCATCAGTGGACACTTGGTCTTTATTCTCTCTTTAAAAATTAATTTGGACTATATCAATTTCATGGGGCAATAGAAACCTTTTTAATGAATGTGGCCTAGAAATTTTATTTGTTGCATGTGGTATAGGACATTCTGTATTAGATATATGGCATTTGTTGTGTGCCAGGTACTAGTCCAAGAGCTTTACATACATTTAATTAACATAACCCTACTAGGCATGGCTACAGCCATCCCCTTGTTATGAATTAGGAAACAGGTATAGAAAAAGTAAACCATTTTATCACATATGTAGACAATAAAAGAATATGAATTTGAATCCACAGAGGCCAGTTTCAGAAACTGTGCTTTTTAATTAGGGTGACCATATATCATTTATCACCCAAATTGAGATAATTTTGAGAGTTAAAGTAATTACACTAGGACAGTAAGTATAAATTGAGATATCTCAGGAAGACCAGGATAAAGGTTACCCTATGCTTAATCTCCATTCTGTTCTGCCCCAAGTTTATTATCACACTTACTATGTTACCAGATGGAGCCTATATGTAGGGTAATGGTAGCCCTGCAGTAAATAAAGCCATTTTATCATTTATGGAAACAATATATAGATAACCAGTAAATAATCAGTAATGAATCCCTTTCTCAGTTGCCACTACCATGTGGAATATGAGCTACTATTAAGGGTACCACTTCACATATTTTCAGGTGTACCCCAACTTCCTTGTCAGAGGAAATTAGCTACATCCCACTTACTTAAAAGAGATTTACTACCGTGGGAATGAAGTCCAACTTCATAAATTCTGTCACGTAGACTCCCATCGCAAAATAAAGTGAATGGTGACAAATCAAAACAAATTAAGCAGTGTCAGCTATGTTAGTCTTCTGCCATAACAACATTGTTTCCAGAATGCAGATCAGGCTAAACAATCATTAAGGTCACCATACAATACTTTCTTTTGAGGAACATACATTAATTTATTTCTAACTCAGTGAATAGAGTTACATGTTAAGAGACTGATAGAGTCTATCCTCAGGACAATAGGATTTACCTGGAAAAATCTAATTTACAAAGAGTAACTAAACCTAAGATAATGATGGCGGAATTCAACTACTCAGAGCAGTTCTCATACATGGGAAATTTCCTTTAAAGGGAACATGTGAAGCAGCCACAAATCAAATGCAGGATCATCATGTGCGCAAATTAGCTCTCATATAGGATTAAAGACTCTGAACATTAAGCAAGCCCATTGCGATCAATAGGCACATGAAGGAACTTAGAGACTAATCAGAATGTAGGTTCCACAGAAATGTCTCTGTAAAAGCCTGTGCATACTCAACCATCATATACTTTGAGCTTAGATGTCAAGATCTAGCATGTATCTTAGATGAACTATAAGAAACAGTCATTCCAGTTACACTGCCATTTGGTAGGGGGGGAAGGGAAAAGACTTTTGCTATTCACGTAAGCAATTATGTGGCACATAATCATTTGGTTATACATTAAGATATTGAATGTCAGAGAATATCAACAGGAATGGTGGGGTAAAGATGACTGAAAACCTCTCTGTAAAGCCATGAGAACACTAGAAAAACTGTCATAATTATCTGGAGATTAAGATGATCATAAAGTGGTTTAAAAGCTCTGGCACACAGTTGGGAATCTAGAAGTCCTTGCACATGGGCAGGGCAAAGTATGTCCTAGAAACACCTAAAAAGGCCCTAAACTCTCAACTCTGGCTAATGTTGAGGCTCTGTTTGAGCAGGCACTGAAACCTAAGGCTGAACTGTCAACTACCTGGTAAAGTATAGAAGGCATATCCCAGCCATCACAGAGAGTTCCTGTATGACTCTGATCTCTCCTTCTTCTATGCTGTTATTGTCACAAATTCTATCTATATATATGAATTGTGTGCCCATCTACAGAGATTTATAATTATTGCCTTATATAGTTGTCCTTTAAATTAGATAGGAGGAAAAAAGGTTATAAAAATATGTATTTTTATTTTAAACTAAATTCGTATACACTATGTAATTAATCTTCTGGCATTCACAAAGAAAATAATTCTTAAAATACAGAAAATGAAAAACAAGAAAATTAAAGTAATGCAATGAAAATCATCTAAGATCAATAAAGACATTAATAGAGGAATATAGAAACAAAATTCCGTAAGACATATAGACAACAAATAGCAAAATGGATGATGTAAATCATACCTTATCAGTAATTCCTTTAGAATGGCTATGCTAATACCAGACGGCAAGTTTAAGACAAAGACAACCCACAACAACAACACTACTAGAGATAAAGAAAAAACATTCCCTAATGATTAAGGTATCAATCCATCACAAAGACATAAAAAGTACAAGCATATATGAAACTAACAACACAGCTTCAAAATACATGCAGCAATGCCTGCCAGAATTATAGAGAGAAAACATGATTCAGTAGTTGGTAGTGTCAATACCTCATTTTCAATAATAGAGGGTCTGGCTATAATAAGAGCCAGAGGGTCAACAACCTGAACACTATAAACCAGCTAGACATAGCAGACATCTACACAACACTCTACATAACAATAGCAATACACATATTCTAAAGTGCACAAGAAACACGGTCCAAGATAAACCATGTATTATCCCATCAAACAAATCTTAATATGTTTAAAAGAACTGAAATTATACAAAGTATGTTCTCTGTCCAAAATATAAATAAATTAGAAATCAATAATAAAAGGAAATTTGGACAAATCACAAATACGTGGAAATTAAATAATACAGTTGTCAAAAACCAAACTCTGCACACTGAATAAAACAAAGCAAAAAGAAGAGTTTAATGCAAAGCTTTTGACCTGCAAGCAGGGAAACTCAAGGCTATGGGAACATTGAACTCCCAGTTACTCACAGACTAAGGGATTCTTATGGAATAAATATGGAAGTTATTTCACTTTTCCAGCTGATTGGCTGCCTAGGGGTCTTCTTTCTCATTTGGATCAGGGTCACTGAGTCAGCAGAACAAGGAAGTCCAGTGATGGCACGAATAGACTTGGCATTTGGGGATTCACTAGTACCCTATGCTGATTTCTAATAAGGGCTATAAATTCTCATAAGGAAAGATCTGTTTCCTTTATGCTCCAGCTTTGACCATTTCTATCATGTTCCTAACACAAGTAACTCCATTTTAGTTAGTTGCGCACACTCCTCAATTACCATTGGATCAAGAGGGAATCACTAGGAAAATCAGAAAAGACTGAGATGAATGAAAATAAAAAGGCAATATACTGCCCTTATGAGGTTCAGTGAAATGATTTCTGCCACATGGAGCTTTGAAGGCATAGGTGGAGACAAACAATAAATACAATAATAAATTGACTTATCAGGTAGTTTCCTTAGAGGCCATGATCTGTGTCACAATGTCTTTATCACAGTTCAGGACATTTTCCCCTCTGTCACATGGTATGTTTGAGGAAAAGACTTTTTTTTTTGGAAAAGAAATACTAACAAGATTTTGTTGGTAAAACAAGAAAAGCACTAGTTCTCCCTTCATCTTCTCTTCTTCCCAGAGAGGCAGGCGGGGGCCAAGGTAGTCTGCCTGACATACAAGATGCACCCATATACCAAGAGAGGGAGTCCTCCCCCTTGCATTCTTTCTCTTCATGAGTACGTGTGGAAAAGCATTGTTTTTAGTGGAAGAATACGCAGAACCCTTTGATCTAAGACAGCCTGGCTTTTTGTGCCACCTGTCTGGGAAGCAGAAACCTGCACTTGGAACCCTTTCTTAATGCTGGTTCCATGTTTCCAGACAGTGGGGATTACAGTCACCCACCTTCCGTTCCCCCATGTCTTATCAGAGGGAGGGAGCCATTAGGCCATGGGAAACCGACATGGGTACAAGGTCCAGGACTGCACCCTGCTAGCTCATTGGACAGGCCAAATGGTAACTAATTGTGTATCTCTATGTCAGTTTTGGCTGAAGGGATTTTGGCTATTAACTGAATCAATATCCTGACCTTCCTATTACTTCCTATCACTTGTTAACATACCTCAAAGATCTTGAATATCATATTTTAAAAAAGGAAAAAAATACAGAAAGTGAGCCATGGGGCTAAGGAAATCTTCCTTCCATCTTGAAATGAAGGGATTGCCCATGTTAACAACCACATACTGACTAAAGAGATTTCAGCCTCAGACTCTCACTCTCCCTGGAAACACTATTTTCATGGTGCATTTAGCAAATGCTTTATTATAATTGAACTTCTATGAAACTACATATTATGCAAATAAATTAATTACCATATGTAGCATTACAATGGCTAGTAAATCAATTCATAATTATATGACACTTAAAATAAATAGAATAACACTCTTTAAATTTCCCTGCTGAAGTGCTAATGCGTAATATGCTCCGTAGCACGGCAGTAAAACAGGAAAAGGCGAAGCAACGTTGTACGCGGAATCACGGGTACTGAGCGTGAAATGAAGCCACAGTGACTGCAAGCTTCGCTCTCTATCCCTTCACACAGAAGCCTTTTGAACGCTCGCAACATCCTGAAGAACTGTCTCTACATATATCAATATATTTTATTTTCATAATCAGTAGCTGCCCTGTAAGGCCAGAACAGAGTATTTGTTGAGATAAACTCTTAACTTCTATTGTTCTCTAATATGGAATATTGTTCCCAAATAGTCTCCTGTATCAAGAGCCTTGCTTTGCCAAGCAAGAACTGATAAGATAAAATTAAAAAATAATAAAGGAAAACTCCTACCCTAGCACTGCACTCACAAAACATATAGGGTGGCTAAAATACTGCTAGTGGTAATCTTTCAGGCATTGCAGTGGAGAAAGTCTCTCCAGAAAACGAGATATAATTCAACTCTAAAGACAGGCATCAGATGAATCTCAGGCTCCGGAGAGACAGCGAGAATAAAGCACCAATAAGGAACTATTCCTTATTTTGTGTTTCTTTATTTCCTTGTCAATATCTGAGGATCCTGTAATCCAAAGAACGGCTATAATCCTAATGTCCAGGGAAGCATTTGATGCATCCCAGAGGTCGCATACATTTGAAGGCCTTCAATAGGTAAAGGAGCCAAATTGGCTTATTTTATTTTATTGCTACAATAGAAATTGCACGTGTACACATACACTAGGAGCCATGCTCTGAGGAGCAAATGGAATGTATAATGAGATGTGGCTTTGACATGCTTGGTTGGCAATGTTTTCTCCATTCCATAGTAAATCATAAGAATGGCAGCAACATGCTGTCAGAATGTATGATAAATAATAATTTCCTAAGTCCCAGTCCCTCTGAACCTCTAGATGAGAAGAAAACCAATTTAGAAGCAGTTTTATTTTGTGGCATGTGGTCACAAGAGCACGGTTCTAACAGCAGGGGGCCTGGGCTCTCCAAAACGCTTCTCTGTGGCCTTGGAAAATTCAGTTAAATCCTCCAGTTCTAAAATCTGTGAAATGTGAAGATTTGAAACTTTACTGATTCACCTCTGATAAAATGTTGTAAGCTTGAGATTAAATATTAAAATAACGGTGATTATTATCAATTGTCAGATGCACTAAAATTCCAAGTAGAATTTTTGTTAATCAAATCTCATGTCAGTCGATTCATTACATAATTTTAGAAGCACTCAATAGACAATTGTTTCTAACAATTTTAATATTTGTCAAATATTGATCAGTAAAACTACTCTGAAAGGTAGTAGAAAAGATCTATGTTGAGGCCAATAAAGGGAAAAAACAAAAATACCTCCATTTCTACAGGGTGCCCAGAAGCAGTTAGGGGCAGGGATTGGTGGAGTGCAGGAAACTGGGAGTGGTGAGCTTGCAAGAGCCTATGGTTAAAAACCTAGCTTGGCTTTTAAAATTTGGGGGATAAAGAATAGTTGTGTGTGCATGTTCGTGTGTGTGTGTGTGTGTGTGTGTGTGTGTGTGTGTGAGAGAGAGAGAGAGAGAGAGAGAGAGAAAGCATTCTCCTCTGCTGGGTGACCCTAGTTGCACTGGAGTTACTCTCAGTTCAGAAGAGGTTGGAAGAGCTTCACAGCTCAAGCATTGAGGAAGCAGCCACGGGACATTGAAGCTCAAGGTGAGAGTGAGACAGAGTGCTTGTGCAGTTGAGGAGGCCTAATGCTGACCTGTTGCCACTGAAAGACATTAATGTAATACAGTCAGTCATTTTTATCCCAGTTCAGAAATCAAAACTGAGATGAAGATGCTCCTTGCTCTTGCTAAAATTACTGAGCCCCTCTGCTTCCTCCTTTTAGAAAAAAAGAGAGGCTGTGGCAGAGAAAGTTTCTTGAACACACACACAGACACCAAACGTCATCAAATTTGTTTTGTTGACTCTTCTNGTTGGCAGAGAAAGTTTCTTGAACACACACACAGACACCAAACGTCATCAAATTTGTTTTGTTGACTCTTCTCATATTAGGTTTTTGTGGAATTTACTCAATTATTTCTTTATCTAAAGCAAAGTAAAGGGCACTTTTTAAAGTAGCAACTGTAAGAAATATTTTACTAAAATCTCTAAGTGATTGGGCTCACAGTAGTGTAACATAATATTTGAGGAAGGCAATCTCTACAGAAAAACCAGTATGATCTTTAAAAAAGTTAAAACTGAGCACATTACTGCCATGCTTAAAATCCCTCCATGGCGTCCCACTGTTTCCCACTGCTCTTAGGGGAACAGCTTAAGTCCTTGCACAGCCTAGATGCACGCCATATTTCTTCTGCCTGCTTCTTCATTTCCATTTCCTGGTTCACTGTACCTGTGGGGCACTGCCTCCTCCTGTTCCTCAGACATGCAGGGACACTTGAGCCTTTGAGACACTGCACTTACTTCTTCCGCTTGGAATTTTCTTCCTTTATCTTACTCACATCCTTCAGATCCCAGATTAAAAGCTTCATCCTGTGAGATTCATTCTCACCAACCTTATCTAAAGTGATTTACCCCAGTTATTTTACTTACTGCTCTGTTTACTTCATGGCACTTAGCACAACCAATAATTAATTTGGTTATTATGTATTTAGATGTTAATTATCTTTATTCCCCACTAAAATGTAATCTCCATGATCAGGGATCTCATCCTTTTATTTACCATGCTCTCTTCAGTGCCTAGAACAAAGTTTTGCCCATAGCGCAGATGCAATATTTGCTAGATGAATGGAGTTGCACTAAACTCTGCCAAGTTTTTAGTGCTAAAATCCACTCAGCCAGAGAGCTATGCATATTGTAGAATATTAGAGACAGAACACTCGGGAGAACTAGCCTACCATCCTTTTTTTACTAGAGATGAAATGAGACATCATGTAGTTATCCTTGGGCCAATAGTACTACTACAACCATATTACTGAAGGAAACACGCCCCCATAGAATTCTCTTGAGAGAAGCATACATCTTGTCAATATAAGTCTTTAGGAAACTTAATGCTATGCATTTATGAAGGTCAAGCATGTTTTCAACATTTATCATCTGAATAGAAAATCAGTCTTGATCCTGTAATTTTCCTAGAAATTGAAGAAATTTATCTAAGCCGGTATCAACAATTAGCTAAGGAAGTCACATGCCTTTTCTTATCCTCGCTATTCAAGACACCCCCCCCTTTCTTTTTAGAGAAAGGGAGATAGAAAATGAGAAGGGGGAGGGGCAGAGGGGAAGGGAGAGTGATCATATTAAGCTGGCTCCTTGCCCACCATGGGGCTCGGCAGGGGGCTTGATCTCAGGACCCTGAGATCATGACCTGAGCCAAAATCAAGAGTTGGTCACTTAACTGACTGAGCCACCCACGCCTCTATCCTTTTTTCTTTTTATTATGCTTTCATTATGTATTTTTCAGATCACAACACTAGGAGAGATTTTGTTTATATTAACATCCAACAGGGAAAATAGTAGTATACAATCTAATATTTGGTTGAAATTAAATTTAATTATTTTATCAAAATAACTATTTACTGCATAATGAAATTCTAATGCCATATCAGTTGAATTATAAAGACAAGCATAAATCACAAAATGAAATCGAACTTGTGTAGATTAAAATACTTTTTGAGAAAATTCTGAAATATTTAATGGTAGTATTTAGAATACTATCAAGTTTCTCTTTAGAACCTTATGTTTTCAGAATGAGATGTTGAGAGGTCAGCTAAATCATCTCTTTTCCTCCAGACAGAATCCAAAAAAAAATACAACGACCACATATAAATTGAACAAACATGTCTGGAAGCTCAAAGAGAAGATAAGGAAAAGGAACTTTACTACCTTACTCAGTTATGCTTTAGAATATTGAAACTTCTAATTTCTAACTATAGAGGCTCTCACTGAGGTCATGCCTATTTTGGCTGCTGGTTGTATTTAAAATCTTCCAATTACTAACATCACATCAAAATTGAAACAAAACATATGTAAAGATCTAAAACTTAAAAAAATAAGGAATAGAATCACATACACATTTGAGAAATAAAATTAATTTGTGAAAGATAAATATACTTCATACAGTAAAGTTATAAATTGATTAAGCAGAAAAAGCAAATTAAGTACATATGAGTTCTATGCACTTGGCCAGCACTCGATAGTTGGTGCTTTCCTTCACTGTTTCATATTCTGCAAAACTGTCTATACATGAATAAATATGCTGTGACTGTGTTTCATACAGAACAGGGCCTTTGTGAGGCCAATTAAGAGGATCAGTTAAGCAACACCACAAAACATCCGATAGCCTTTCATATATACACACATTAACTGCACAAAGCAACAATTAATTTTACTTTTAATTGCTTTTATTTCAACTTGCAGACCATTTCACAACATTAAAGATATATAAAAAATACGAGAAACACAAATGAACTATCCACTGCTTACATTCTGTTTCTAGAAGCTTGGAACAGAAAGTCAAGTCATAGGCTATTCTATTACTGAGATCACTCAGAAAATCAATCTCCAAACAATTAAACCACACTATATCCCTTACTGCTACCCAAGTACAGATTTTCTGAGTTAAGATATTCATGTCTGTGATAGCATCTTTACTTAGCATTACATTCAGGTTATAGAAGAACCCTGCAGTGCTATGCTACAAGGCCGTCCTGAACCCGGAAGAAATGGCTAGAATCTAGTTTTTTCCTTGATCTTAAGGATAGCACTCTGACCCTTGGATCTCCAATTTATCACACGGTATTCTATTTTGATTCACCCCTCCATCGTAACATAACAAATTAGCGTGAGTGGAACATTTGGCCGTACTGCTTTCACAAGAAGGCTGGACTGTACATTTAAACCTGTGCCATTTCCTACCTATTCTCCATAAGAATAATGATGGTAACGCAGGATTAGAGTAACTACCTACATTCCTCATGGGATAAGTCATGAAAAGACGCACAAAAACACAATGTTGACTTTCCACTTCAATGTGAAGGCTACGGTTCAGGAAGTAACTAGTTTTCAGGGATAATATTTGAGAAAATTCAGCCAGTGCTAGCATTTTTCTCTCTCAATTTGGCTATCCAGATGAGATGAAAAGGACTATCTGCCCCAGGAGAGATCCAGTGAGAGCATGGAAGATGTGGTTGTTCCAAGTGTATTTTCAGCTGCTAAACACACTATCACTCAGCCTCAATATATATGTATATATATATAAAGTCTTTGGGGAAATGCAATTCCAGCAGTTGGCTGATGGACAGAAGAGAAGAACAAAACCAATTTTATATTTCCGAGGAAAAAAAAATAAAAGCAGTTTAAGTCAAGAGCATTTGTTGGTATAAAGTCACATGCATAAAGCTGGATTTCTGGAACTGATTTCAGGTCTTTCTCTTCTCTGGAGGCTCTTTACCTTCCATTTTTCACTTTCTGTCTCAAAAAAACTAGCTCCCAATAGTCAGGTGTAAGAAATTCCCACTAGTCCAGATTTCTACCTTTTTACCCCATTTTCTTTTCACTTAATTCTCCTCTCTAAATAAATTACCTCCATTGTTATTTCTGTAATTCAATAATGTCTGTGAGATGTTCTTTAGAATGCATATTACTTGAAAAAGGTAGAATTGGAATTAAATGTAATAATAGCATTAGCCGTCCTAGGGAATGATTATGCTTCCTGTATGGCCAGTTGTTTAGACGTGCAATTCAATTTAACAGTGCCAAAGGAACGTACTGTTTGTATAGATATTGAGTGAAGTGATCATTTCATTTTTACCACAAAGCCTAAAATATTTCATCCCTGTGGGTAATTTCTAATAAACCTGAATGTTCTGTACCATCTTCCTGTTCCCACTAAAATGTAAAAGTCTTCTGAAAGAAAAGGAACTTTTCCCTCTATCTCTTTGTGATTTTCTCTTCTAAATTCCAGTATCACTGGCAGACACCCCTGAGCATACATTGTCTTACATAGTTCATTTTTAAATTGTTTTTAATTTACTTTTCAATTAAATCATAAACTACTTGTTGAGAGAGATTTTATGTACTCCTCACAGCACCTTTTAGTATAAACTAGATTAATAACTCTTAAGTGGATTATACCATTTTAGCACCTTTTAGTATAAACTAGATTAATAACTGTTAAGTGGATTATACCATTAAATTCTATTGTCTTATTCTTCTTCCAACTTGGACTGAGGCTCTCTTTCAAGTTACTGTGTCCTCATCTCCATTTATAGTGCTTTACAAAAAGTCAGATGAGCAAACTTAGGGAGAATATGTATTTTTCTTCCCTCAATTATAATCCTGCTCTGTTATTATTAGGTCTGATCATATTAAATATAATTGGCTGGTGGATCAATATTATATTTTTTGAACCTGTCAAATGATTTTATTTTCATAAATAATAAACTTTGTACATAATGAGACTAAAATATACAAGGAATACTGTCTAAAACCCCACTATATCATATAAAAATATGAATATTTTACTGACATGAAATTTCAACCTTGATATGTTTTTGTGATAATTCATAGCCTTGATTACCTTTTTATTGACAAAGTCTACAATAAAGATTACCTGTGTAAAATCCATGATTTGGCATGTATTACAGGATAAGAAATGATGAAAAAGGGGCTCAATAATAGTCCCAATGTCAGAAACAGCTTTTCAAACACTTAGGAGTTCTGATATGTCATAGGAGATGTGGTAATACAGTAGATATATAATTTAGCAATGTAAGATCACAGATCAACTAGTATTTCCCCATTAGTACAAATAATAAGATGGGATGAGCTTGCATCAAACTTAGAATAAATGAAAAGGACTACATATTCATTGAAGAAAATATTCTGATGTAAATAGCATTTTTGCAAATAAATACTATTTAATTCTATGACTATGTGACCATTTAATTTGGACATCAAATTCAATTAGTCTATAGTTTGTATTTTATTATTCTGATAACCTACCATGATAAAAATAAGGATGCAAGGCACTAGTATGGTTTGTAACATTTTGACAAAGACATTCTGGAATAGAACAACTTGGTACAATTCTGTACAAATCTATTTCTACCATTCATTTCCCATTAATTCTGTATAGGTCACATGAGTTCACAAGTATTCCACTAAAATACAGCACCCTTCCCCCCAAAGAAAAATCCAATCCAAGAATTATTGGTATAACTGGAGCAGTGAGGGCCAGAGTCCATACTCCTTCACTTACTAAAGCAAAAGCTTCTTGGAGACCGTAAAGGAAGAAGAAATTTTTATGTTATTCATATTTACACCTCCATCCTGCCCCTCTAGCACTGATTGCCCATCAGTGCCCATTAAAGAGTAGATGTATAAATTAAGGAATAACTGATCTTGGGAAAATAAATTTTCTTCCCAAGGTTTAATATAAGCTTAAATAGAAGAGTAAATACCAGAAAAAGCAAGAAGGATCATCTGTCTTCCATTTTTTGATATGACAAGAGGTCATAGAACAGATCCACAAAAATTAGAAGACACTATACTAGAAAAGCTTTATATGCATCTTTTTAAAAAAGATTTTATTAATTTATTTGACAGTGAGAGACAGCTAGAGAGAGAGGGAACACAAGCAGGGGGAGTGGGAGAAGAAGAAGCAGGCTCTCAGTGGAGCAGTGGGCTCGATGCCGGGATCGATCCCAGGATCCCAGGATCACACCCTGAGCCAAAGGCAGATGCTTAACAACTGAGCCACCCAGGTGCCCCCCTTTATATGCATCTTAACTGACATTCTGTAAGCACTGTTTTCCAAGGCAAATGCAAATCAAACTGATGCAAAATCACAAGACCTCTCTCACAAAATTCAGCATCAAATTACCAAGTAAGCACAATGTTTGTCCCTACATAAGCCTGGCTGACAATATGGCAAGAAGGAAACTGCCCATGGGGAAGATTCTGAGGTCTCTCTGAATGACACCAACACTAGACTGAATCACCACCTCTATTATTGCTGATTGACACATCAACGTATGCATTGTGCCTCCAGGTCTCTCTTAATTCAATAAACATTAATTGTATTTCTATGATGGTCTAACACATATGAAACTGTAGGAATTTCAAAGGTGACTAGGGCATGATTCCACTTTCACATAACTCAAAATACAGTGAAAAAGACATGCACACAACTATGAGATTAACCGTCTCATGATTTGGTTCCTAAAACTGTGAAATTCTAGCTAGGGCTGATTCAATGATCGAGGCAGGGCTGAGGGTGGGTGCCATGTCTTAGTATCTACTCGCCATGGTGGGAAAAATCGTGAGGATGATAAACTGATAGGCAAGTCAATGGTAAGAAAGCTCTGCCGAGATAATCCAACGAATTTGTAACTTTGGCTGTGATGTTCCATACTTGTATTCGTATTGAAATTAAACTGTTAAAAGCTGTGAAATAAAAAGAAACCAAAAAGTTAAACTTCTTGAAAACATTTTAAAGGTCAGACCTTGTTCTCAAAATTCAAAAAAATCAAGTTTGTTCTGGATCCTGAGGGAGAGGGTTTTAAGTAGCCGGCATAAGTTAAAGAAATTGTCTGCTTTTTGTCCTGCTTATGGAAGTTTGAATGAGGTGTATTTTAAAGACAAAGGGACAAAAATTAGAGGAGTATATTCATCCTCTTTCTGAGTATAATGACTTCAAGATTTGAGAAGAGTCCATATTTGTATGAGACATTTGTCAGTCATCGGCATCCTAATGCAGACTCAAGAACAGTATCTTAAGTTAGAAAATATAAGAGAGAAAATCTTCCTGTGATAAAGACTGATTTTGTTGCATTTTGTTATCCATTCAGAGGCAAGGAAATAAGAATAAGAAATCAAGACCATGGTTTGGTTGGTCAATAAATAGTAATTACAGAAAAAAAATGGACAACTATCTAAAAGAAATATATGTAGTGAGAGATTATAGAACTATGTTATTTTGATATAGTGTTATTTAGTTTTAATACTTGATTTGTAAATTTTTAAGGGTTGCTTGGGAGATCACAAGAATCCTAGATACTTAGAATTTAATAGCACTTGGACTTTATGACCCAGTTCAAAGCGACTGTGACAGAAGGGAATACTGTAGACAAACTGTGGCAGGCCCTAAAAAGACAATCACAAGAGTAACCTTGAGGGTTTTAAAGCAAAGTCATGCCTGCTTCTTCAAGTAACTATTTGCTTTCAATAAATCACTTTTGGCTTAGAAGTGAGGCTGCACAGTGCAGTGAGGAGTTAAGTGTGTAATCCTGGGAGCCAGATTTTCTGAGTTTGATCCTAGATCTCTCCCTTAATAGCTGTGTGACCATGGACATGATACTTAAACCATGCCATTTTTTCTGTCTGAAAAGTAGGGAAAATAATAGCACTAACTTCACAGTGTCACTGTGATGATTTAAGTAATATACATAAAGTGCTTGTGAAAGCATCTGACAAATAGTACATACCATATTCACGTTTTCTATTATTATTACAACTGGATTCTGGTAGAAACCCATGTCTGCCCTTGGGACAGCAAATGCCCGTGAGACCTGAGCTCTCAGACATAAAGTGTGTTATTTGATTCTTCAAATGCTAAGATATGTTCAACCATACTCCATTGTCAAGTGTCTGTGGTGCATACCCAGTCAGGTTCGGTTAAGGCCTCAAGAAGGCAGCAGCAAGTGTTATGAACAGGTCATTAATATTACCAGTGCACCTACTCTTGCTTCACTGTCACTTCTTCCTCCACCCTTTTAAGTCCCTTAAAACCAAGTGAACTAGGAAGAGCGTATATGAACCTGGTTTAAAAATGGTTCCACATGATATTCTGGCCCCAGCTGGAAGTGGAGGACTGCAACACAGAAGATTGTCTTCTTTGCCAAAGGTTGGTCAGGGACTCAGAAATAATGAGATTGAAGCTTTGGAAAAAAGGATTCTTCAAAAGACACTTGTAGATAAGGTTCTCAGAATGGGTATAGAATGAAAGGATATCTACATTCCATGTGAATGTTCATCAAAGAATACCAGCTGCAGAAGAGACTCTCAATAGTCAGGTAGATACATGATCGATTTCTGGATGTCAATCTCTTTACGTGGACACTCCTGCCCTTGTTCAAAAGCTTGTAAACAAAGTGGTCACGATGATTGAAATCTACGTTTTACAAGTGCTCAATAAAATGGACTCGTTTACCACATAGCTGATCTGTCTACTATTACTGTTCAATGTCCACTTAGAGTCCGACATGGCATCAAGACTCAAGGGAACCTGGTCATAAGTTCATTACTTTTTGACTCTATCAAGAACATTTGTTCTTCCTGGACCAGATACTTATTACGGGTATGTATACACTTTCCTTGCCTATCGTGCTCTGCCAGTAGTGATTCTGCAGTGTTAGGGTGTTCAATAGCATCCTGTAGCTGGCCAGGAAGTTCAATAGGAAAAGAAGTAAGGAGTGGGTTAAGACCCACGGCATTCACAGATCTTAGCATATACTCAACCATTGAGACATCATAGCCCTGATGAAAAGTGGAAATGGCTTGTAGAAGATCCAGTCATGGTGCCAGCTATGAAATAGCACCTTCAGGTTGGCTTTGGTTCCTCTGAAACCAGTATATGCCATTAATTAAGGATCAATATACATTTTTTCATAACTCAATCTCTACCAAAGGAGACCACTAAA
>NC_048221.1:78072379-78077276 GCF_002007445.2 Ailuropoda melanoleuca | reverse complement strand
ATTAAAAATTAGTTAATACATCTACTGATCACCTGACCTATGCCAATCACTCACCAGCTGCTATGGGGAATGAATAAATAATTTAATAGTCGTCACCATCAAGAACTAGAAATTAAATCAAGGCATTAATGCACAGGTATGTATCTTGGAGTCAATTCTAAAACTGCATTTTCTCTGAAGCTCCATATACATCAAATATGACTAAAGAACATTTAAGCTGTCATATTTTCTTTCTTCCTGCAATAGCTAGCTCTAAACTACGTCAGATTTTTTCAGTGATACTATTTAATCATAATGAGATAAAGGGCAAGGGAAAAACAAACAAAAATGCATTTACCTTAATGAAAAAGAAAAACAAAAGCCTTGTTATTTTCTTAATGGTAATAGCAGTAGAAATGACAATGGTAATAAAAATGTTATCATTTCTTAAGCACTTATTATCAGTCAGGCAGGAGACTTGGTGCTTTACAAACTTTAATTTGTTTAAGGCTGCCAAGAACTATTTCAGATGGAAAAACTCCTGTTTTACTAACAAGGAAAGCAAAGATAATAATTGTTAGGCAACTAGTCCAAAGTTATACAGTTGGGAAATAGGGAAGCTGGGGCCCAAACCACATTCTTAAATACTGCATTATACATATCTATATATGCAACTCTACACGTTTTTAAAAATCCAAGTAAAATTTTTAAACAGACTCCTAAGCTGTCTTATGTCCACTGAATCCTAGAGTGAGTGATCTCCCTGTTAATGGTCAGTCACCTTCATAGTAAAATTGGATCACATTACTTATCGCAATGTTGCATTTCTCAAAGGTGGCCAAGCCAATATACCCCACTGAACAAGCTCTTTTAAAAATGTGATGATGACTGTTTTTCAATGAGGAATGTGGCCTCTCTTTCCCTTCCTTGAATACGGCCAGGTCTGTAACTATGGCACAAGTGACCCTATGTGACTTCTGAAGCTAAATGATAAAAGTTTATTAACCTTCCACCTGGTTCACATGAGATACTCATCCTGGGAACGCAGCTGCCATACTGTGGAGAAGTCGAAAAGCCACGTGGAAAGGCCATGTGTAGATGGTCTGGACACAGCTCTAGCTGAGGTGACAGCTGTCTTCCAGCATCAACCATCAGAAGAATGAATGAGCAAGCTTTTAGATGACTCCATTCCCTAGCATTTGAGCTGTTACCTGTGACGTCTTGTGGGGCTAAGGCAAGCTGTGCGCACGGAGCGCTGTTCAAATGTCAAGTCAGTGAATGAGGTAAATGTTGTCATCGTTTTTAGCCACTAAATTTTGGGTCAGTATGTTACTAAACAGCAATATATAGCCATAGCATCTAATTTCACAGCACTGTGTTCTGAGATAACACATGAAAAATCCCATTTTAAAGAGCTAAACAAATTCTATAATTATTACTGCTCTTAGTTATTGTTAAAATCATTCTCTGGAATCACTTCAAATGGTTAAACTTGTTCTAATACCTTCTACTCTCACGACTAAAAATATGATCCCTGGACCAGCAGCATCAGTGTCACTTGTCAAACAGAAATGCAGAACCCGAGTCCCACCCTAGACCTGCTGAATCACAATCTGCACCTTCACAACATCCTTAGGAGAGTCCTGTGCGTGATAAAGTTTGAGAAGCATGGATACAGACTTCCTGAGCAGGGCCTTGATGGTGTAGGGTGTGTCTGTGATCAATCATATGTGTCGGTTAGCNGTCAAACAGAAATGCAGAACCCGAGTCCCACCCTAGACCTGCTGAATCACAATCTGCACCTTCACAACATCCCCAGGAGAGTCCTGTGCGTGATAAAGTTTGAGAAGCATGGATACAGACTTCCTGAGCAGGGCCTTGATGGTGTCGGTTGTGTCTGTGATCAATCATATGATAAGACAAAGACTGAGGGAGTCTCTACTCCTGTGCATAGACACTAGCTCTCATCTTCTACAGAAAGCAATGTTGAACCAGGAAGAAACCCTCTGCATTTTCATGGGGAAATTCATGAGAAATAAAAACCTTCAAAAGCTGTCTCTCTTTTAAGATGAGCGGAAGGCTGACAGAGGCGACCCAGCATGATCTGACAGATGGTGTATGTCAGACGGATGAGTGGAAAAGAAGAAAGAGAGCCTTTCAAAGTATCTGATTGTAGTTTTAGCTAAAAGCTGCCTTTAAGCCAATTTTCCAGAGTCCAGTAGTTTCCAAATGTTTTGGATCAAGGGTCCACTATTCCAGGATTTTGCAGGTAATTGGCTAGCTGCATTGCCAATTACCTGCATAGATAAAAATAAGCATCCCTGTCTGTGCTTTTTCCCTAATTAAAATCGCCAGTTTTAGGAACAAATGTAAGCCATTAATATGGTACTGTGAGATCAGGGCCTTTTCAATTTTAATTTAACCTGGTGTGACAACCCCAAAATTTTCAATCAGATCTCAGTTTCTAATTCTGTTTGACCTTCACCCTTAATCTAAATATTAGTTTATCTATTTTTATTCAGAAAAGAAATGGATGTACAAGATTTGTATCATTGCTTAGATACTCTTATCATTATTAAAAAAAAAAACCCAGCAGAATATTTTTGAAAACAGCAAATATTTTTGAAAGTGGAGTAAAGAAAAGCCAAGCCCACATGTTTTCTTTAAAATGGGTTTTTAAAACATGGCATCCTCCTTCATCTTCATCATCATCACTATAGTAATAAACTTCATTATTATAGGATTTTTTCAGCTTTCTGGTTGGCCCTTTCAACAGCCCTGTGAGAGTAGCAAGCATTTATTTTCTCTGTTTTATAGATGAGGAAGGCGAAACAGAAGAGATCAGTACAGGTGACATCACTAGTCTGTTGTTTGATGGTAGAGGAAAAACTAATGTTTACATTTCCTGACTCCTATGGACTACTCTATGGAAAATAGAAAAGATGCCTTAATTTTAGGTAAAAATTACAGCTATAAGCCACACAGTTGCTTGCACAATGCTGTCTGATTTCAGCAGGACTTTCTGCGACAACAAGAACGTTCTTTGTCTGCACTGGCCAATTTGGTAACTACTAGCTCCATATGGCTATTGAATACTTGAAATGTGGCTGTTATGACTAAGACACTGGGGGTTTGTTCAATTTTAATTAAGTTAAAAAAGTTAAATTTAACTTTGCTCTGAAGAGTAGAAGTGTAAAGGGCTGAGGGACAGGCTTTGGAAAACCCATGTTTCTAACAGTGATTTCTAGGCATCTTCTTGCACAAAGATCCCTATTATTACCTCTGCAGAGACCGCAGGATGGAAAGGAAAGGAAAGGAGTCAAGTGGCCAGAGGCCAATGAGACGAAAGTCCAAGGAACCAGATTAGAGCTCTGAACTCTGCTCTGTCTTATAAACAATGAGAAAATTGGAGTCTGTAAATTCTAAAGCATTTTACAGTTATAGCTGATTTTTAGCAAATTATCAACTGGTTTCTCCCTGTTCCCATTCTGTTTCTTATTTTCTTTCTGTAACATCACCTTGAAATTCTTTCTAACCTCACCAAATTAAAAAAAAAACAACCACTTCCAATCTGCAATTTCATGTTCCCTTCTCATAAGCCAATTAAGAAGAATTTTCTTGTATCATTTTCCCACTTTAAAAGAGCCAGGTAGCGTACTCGTCCAGCTTCTGAGATATGGCAAAAGCAATTAATTCAAAGCATGACTTTGTTCTTCCTATTTTCTTGTCCTTTCAGAGTCATGAATCACAGTTATTTGGACTTGGTACTTACACTTGCTTTGCCTTAGGATGTTCCAATCTCTCTCTCTCTCTCTCTCTCTCTCTCTCTCTTTTTTTTTTTACAATGGTCTCTTCCACAGCTACACTAAGAAATATGCCCTAGGCATNCCTATGCCCTAGGCATTTTTTTTTGACTTCACATTAAATGCAAAAAGGAAATAGTGATATAAAATCCCCCATTTCCTGATAAACTCTCTTTAATTCTTCACTCTTCAATTTTACTAGGGCTATTTTTCTTTCATGTATGTTTCAAATACAATTGCAGTATCTTTTCCTTAGTAAGAACCTGGTCTGAATAACATATATTTCTTTTCCCATTCCTAATTATCCTTTTAACTTGTTTCTGTTCACTCTCAATCCATCTCTTTTCCTATTGGCCTTCTTAGATTAAAAATAAAACATTCATCAATTTCAATCAGATCATCTTACTTTTCCTCTGCTCTTCTGCTAACATTCAGATTGAACCCAATTTGAGAAAATTTGCATCTCTTCCAGTTGAAGAAATGTGCTTGGGGGTTTAGAGTAATTTTGAAGATTTTCATTTTTTGAAAACAGATTTCCTACAAGATATCAAATCCTATGAAACATATTTAGGGCATTAATTTTCTGAAAGTCAGTATCAATTCAATTCCTACGATTCTTGTTTTTTAGAATCTTGGTCTTTAAAAGCAGGAAATAGATAATTATAAGAATCCAAGATTCAGTTTGTATATTCTTGATGGTTAGGGAGCAGAATAAAGAGCATCTAAATTTAATCCATGGAGTTTCAAAGCGTTCTAACTGACCTTAATACATTTCCAGTTTGGACGACTCTTGGAGAGATGAGTTTCAGGGGTCTCCAGGTCAAGGTATGCCTAGAAAGGATCTTCAGGACAAATTCAGACTGATTCAGATCCCCAAGAATCTTGAACCCAGTCTAGAGCTGACTGAGGAAAACACTATCTCTATGGACTGAAACTGGTTCTGGAGGGAGTAAGACAGGGGAGACAGCTGTGCCCGGGCCTTTAGCTCTCTCAATATGCCTTACTTTACCTTCCCTTTCTCTTTATAAGAAGTTCAGTCCAAAGTGCTGGGAAGCTCAGAACTCCTATGAATACTGCTTTAAGTCTGAAAAATCAACAGCTATGTTGCTATGTGT